>NW_027327948.1:900000-1181000 GCF_047675955.1 Chlorocebus sabaeus
CTGTGAGATGAATTAACAGAACACAGAGCAGTTTCTCAAAATCTTCTTTCCAGTTTTGAACGGAAGATATTTCCTTTTTCACCATAGCCGTCTATGGGCTTCCAAATATCCCTTTGCCAATTCCACAAGAACAGCCTTAGCGAAAGGCTTCTTGAAGGGAAAGATGTAACTCTGTGAGATGAATTAACAGAACACAGAGCAGTTTCTCAAAATCTTCTTTCCAGTTTTGAACGGAAGATATTTCCTTTTTCACCATAGCCCTCTAAGGGCTTCCAAATATCCCTTTGCCAATTCCACAAGAACAGCCTTAGCGAAAGGCTTCTTGAAGGGAAAGATGTAACTCTGTGAGATGAATTAACAGAACACAGAGCAGTTTCTCAGAAAGCTTCTTTCCAGTTTTGAACGGAAGATATTTCCTTTTTCACCATAGCCCTCTATGGGCTTCCAAATATCCCTTTGCCAATTCCACAAGAACAGCCTTAGCGAAAGGCTTCTTGAAGGGAAAGATGTAACTCTGTGAGATGAATTAACAGAACACAGAACAGTTTCTCAGAGAGCTTCTTTTCAGTTTTGAACGGAAGATATTTCCTTTTTCACCATAGCCCTCTATGGGCTTCCAAATATCCCTTTGCCAATTCCACAAGAACAGCCTTAGTGAAAGGCTTCTTGAAGTGAAAGTTGTAACTCTGTGAGATGAACTAACAGAACACAGAGCAGTTTCTCAGAAAGCTTCTTTCCAGTTTTGAACGGAAGATATTTCCTTTTTCACCATAGCCCTCTATGGGCTTACAAATATCCCTTTGCCAATTCCACAAGAACAGCCTTACCGAAAGGCTTCTTGAAGGGAAAGATGTAACTCTGTGAGATGAATTAACAGAACACAGAGCAGTTTCTCAAAAGCTTCTTTCCAGTTTTGAACGGAAGATATTTCCTTTTTCACCATAGCCGTCTATGGGCTTCCAAATATCCCTTTGCCAATTCCACAAGAACAGCCTTAGCGAAAGGCTTCTTGAAGGGAAAGATGTAACTCTGTGAGATGAATTAACAGAACACAGAGCAGTTTCTCAGAAAGCTTCTTTCCAGTTTTGAACGGAAGATATTTCCTTTTTCACCATAGCCCTCTATGGGCTTCCAAGTATCCCTTTGCCAATTCCACAAGAACAGACTTATCGAAAGGCTTCTTGAAGGGAAAGATGTAACTCTGTGAGATGAATTAACAGAACACAGAGCAGTTTCTCAGAAAGCTTCTTTCCAGTTTTGAACGGAAGATATTTCCTTTTTCACCATAGCCCTCTATGGGCTTCCAAATATCCCTTTGCCAATTCCACAAGAACAGCCTTAGTGAAAGGCTTCTTGAAGGGAAAGATGTAACTCTGTGAGATGAATTAACAGAACACAGAGCAGTTTCTCAGAAAGCTTCTTTCCAGTTTTGAAAGGAAGATATTTCCTTTTTCACCATAGCCCTCTATGGGCTTCCAAATATCCCTTTGCCAATTCCACAAGAACAGCCTTAGGGAAAGGCTTCTTCAAGGGAAAGATGTAACTCTGTGAGATGAATTAACAGAACACAGAGCAGTTTCTCAGAAAGCGTCTTTCCAGTTTTGAACGGAAGATATTTCCTTTTTCACCATAGCCCTCTATGGGCTTCCAAATATCCCTTTGCCAATTCCACAAGAACAGCCTTAGCGAAAGGCTTCTTGAAGGGAAAGATGTAACTCTGTGAGATGAATAACAGAACACAGAGCAGTTTCTCAGAAAGCTTCTTTCTAGTTTTGAACGGAAGATATTTCCTTTTTCACCGTAGCCCTCTATGGGCTTCCAAATATCCCTTTGCCAATTCCACAAGAACAGCCTTAGCGAAAGGCTTCTTGAAGGGAAAGATGTAACTCTGTGAGATGAATTAACAGAACACAGAGCAGTTTCTCAGAAAGCTTCTTTCCAGTTTTGAACGGAAGATATTTCCTTTTTCACCATAGCCCTCTATGGGCTTCCAAATATCCCTTTGCCAATTTGACAAGAACAGCCTTAGCGAAAGGCTTCTTGAAGTGAAAGATGTAACTCTGTGAGATGAATTAACAGAACACAGAACAGTTTCTCAGAAAGCTTCTTTTCAGTTTTGAACGGAAGATATTTCCTTTTTCACCATAGCCCTCTATGGGCTTCCAAATATCCCTTTGCCAATTCCACAAGAACAGCCTTAGCGAAAGGCTTCTTGAAGGGAAAGATGTAACTCTGTGAGATGAACTAACAGAACACAGAGCAGTTTCTCAGAAAGCTTCTTTCCAGTTTTGAACGGAAGATATTTCCTTTTTCACCATAGCCCTCTAAGGGCTTCCAAATATCCCTTTGCCAATTCCACAAGAACAGCCTTAGCGAAACGCTTCTTGAAGGGAAAGATGTAACTCTGTGAGATGAATTAACAGAACACAGAGCAGTTTCTCAAAAGCTTCTTTCCAGTTTTGAACGGAAGATATTTCCTTTTTCACCATAGCCGTCTATGGGCTTCCAAATATCCTTTTGCCAATTCCACAAGAACAGCCTTAGCGAAAGGCTTCTTGAAGGGAAAGATGTAACTCTGTGAGATGAATTAACAGAACACAGAGCAGTTTCTCAGAAAGCTTCTTTCTAGTTTTGAACGGCAGATATTTCCTTTTTCACCATAGCCCTCTATGGGCTTCCAAATATCCCTTTGCCAATTCCACAAGAACAGCCTTAGCGAAAGGCTTCTTGAAGGGAAAGATGTAACTCTGTGAGATGAATTAACAGAACACAGAGCAGTTTCTCAGAAAGCTTCTTTCCATTTTTGAACGGAAGATATTTCCTTTTTCACCATAGCCCTCTATGGGCTTCCAAATATCCCTTTGCCAATTCCACAAGAACAGCCTTAGCGAAAGGCTTCTTGAAGTGAAAGATGTAACTCCGTGAGATGAATTCACAGAACACAGAGAAGTTTCTCAGAAAGCTTCTTTTCAGTTTTGAACGGAAGATATTTCCTTTTTCACCATAGCCCTCTATGGGCTTCCAAATATCCCTTTGCCAATTCCACAAGAACAGCCTTAGCGAAAGGCTTCTTGAAGGGAAAGATGTAACTCTGTGAGATGAACTAACAGAACACAGAGCAGTTTCTCAGAAAGCTTCTTTCCAGTTTTGAACGGAAGATATTTCCTTTTTCACCATAGCCCTCTAAGGGCTTCCAAATATCCCTTTGCCAATTCCACAAGAACAGCCTTACCGAAAGGCTTCTTGAAGGGAAAGATGTAACTCTGTGAGATGAATTAACAGAACACAGAGCAGTTTCTCAAAAGCTTCTTTCCAGTTTTGAACGGAAGATATTTCCTTTTTCACCATAGCCCTCTATGGGCTTCCAAATATCCCTTTTCCAATTCCACAAGAACAGCCTTAGCGAAAGGCTTCTTGAAGGGAAAGATGTAACTCTGTGAGATGAATTAACAGAACACAGAGCAGTTTCTCAGAAAGCTTCTTTCCAGTTTTGAACGGAAGATATTTCCTTTTTCACCATAGCCCTCTATGGGCTTCCAAATATCCCTTTGCCAATTCCACAAGAACAGACTTAGCGAAAGGCTTCTTCAAGGGAAAGATGTAACTCTGTGAGATGAATTAACAGAACACAGAGCAGTTTCTCAGAAAGCTTCTTTCTAGTTTTGAACGGAAGATATTTCCTTTTTCACCATAGCCCTCTTTGGGCTTCCAAATATCCCTTTGCGAATTCCACAAGAACAGCCTTAGCGAAAGGCTTCTTGAACGGAAAGATGTAACTCTGTGAGATGAACTAACAGAACACAGAGCAGTTTCTCAGAAAGCTTCTTTCCACTTTTGAACGGAAGATATTTCCTTTTTCACCATAGCCCTCTATGGGCTTCCAAATATCCCTTTGCCAATTCCACAAGAACAGCCATAGCGAAAGGCTTCTTGAAGGGAAAGATGTAACTCTGTGAGATGAATTAACAGAACACAGAGCAGATTCTCAGAAAGCTACTTTCCAGTTTTGAACGGAAGATATTTCCTTTTTCACCATAGCCCTCTATGGGCTTCCAAATATCCCTTTGCCAATTCCACAAGAACAGCCTTAGCGAAAGGCTTCTTGAAGGGAAAGATGTAACTCTGTGAGATGAATTAACAGAACACAGAGCAGTTTCTCAGAAAGCTTCTTTCTAGTTTTGAACGGAAGATATTTCCTTTTTCACCATAGCCCTCTATGGGCTTCCAAATATGCCTTTCCGAATTCCACAAGAACAGCCTTAGCGAAAGGCTTCTTGAACGGAAAGATGTAACTCTGTGAGATGAATTAACAGAACACAGAGCAGTTTCTCAGAAAGCTTCTTTCCAGTTTTGAACCGAAGATATTTCCTTTTTCACCATAGCCCTCTATGGGCTTCCAAATATCCCTTTGCCAATTCCACAAGAACAGCCTTAGCGAAAGGCTTCTTGAAGGGAAAGATGTAACTCTGTGAGATGAATTAACAGAATACAGAGCAGTTTCTCAGAAAGCTTCTTTCAAGTTTTGAACGGAAGATATTTCCTTTTTCACCGTAGCCGTCTATGGGCTTCCAAATATCCCTTTGCCAATTCCACAAGAACAGCCTTAGCGAAAGGCTTCTTGAAGGGAAAGATGTAACTCTGTGAGATGAATTAACAGAACACAGAGCAGTTTCTCAGAAAGCTTCTTTCCAGTTTTGAACGGAAGATATTTCCTTTTTCACCATAGCCCTCAATGGGCTTCCAAATATCCCTTTGCCAATTCCACAAGAACAGACTTAGCGAAAGGCTTCTTGAAGGGAAGATGTAACTCTGTGAGATGAATTAACAGAACACAGAGCAGTTTCTCAGAAAGCTTCTTTCCAGTTTTGAACGGAAGATATTTCCTTTTTCACCAGAGCCCTCTATGGGCTTCCAAATATCCCTTTGCCAATTCCACAAGAACAGCCTTAGCGAAAGGCTTCTTGAAGGGAAAGATGTAACTCTGTGAGATGAACTAACAGAACACAGAGCAGTTTCTCAGAAAGCTTCTTTCCAGTTTTGAACGGAAGGTATTTCCTTTTTCACCATAGCCCTCTATGGGCTTCCAAATATCCCTTTGCCAATTCCACAAGAACAGCCTTACCGAAATGCTTCTTGAAGGGAAAGATGTAACTCTGTGAGATGAATTAACAGAACACAGAGCAGTTTCTCAGAAAGCTTCTTTCTAGTTTTGAACGGAAGATATTTCCTTTTTCACCATAGCCCTCTATGGGCTTCCAAATATCCCTTTGCCAATTCCAAAAGAACAGACTTAGCGAAAGGCTTCTTGAAGGGAAAGATGTAACTCTGTGAGATGAATTAACAGAACACAGAGCAGTTTCTCAGAAAGCTTCTTTCCAGTTTTGAACGGAAGATATTTCCTTTTTCACCATAGACCTCTATGGGCTTCAAATATCCCTTTGCCAATTCCACAAGAACAGCCTTAGCGAACGGCTTCTTGAAGGGAAAGATGTAACTCTGTGAGATGAACTAACAGAACACAGAGCAGTTTCTCAGAAAGCTTCTTTCCAGTTTTGAACGGAAGATATTTCCTTTTTCACCATAGCCCTCTATGGGCTTCCAAATATCCCTTTGCCAATTCCACAAGAACAGCCTTAGCGAAAGGCTTCTTGAAGGGAAAGATGTAACTCTGTGAGATGAATTAACAGAACACAGAGCAGTTTCTCAGAAAGCTTCTTTCCAGTTTTGAACGGAAGATATTTCCTTTTTCACCATAGCCCTCTATGGGCTTCCAAATATCCCTTTGCCAATTCCACAAGAACAGCCTTAGCGAAAGGCTTCTTGAAGGGAATGATGTAACTCTGTGAGATGAACTAACAGAACACAGAGCAGTTTCTCAGAAACCTTCTTTCCAGTTTTGAACGGAAGATATTTCCTTTTTCACCATAGCCCTCTATGGGCTTCCAAATATCCCTTTGCCAATTCCACAAGAACAGCCTTAGCGAAATGCTTCTTGAAGGGAAAGATGTAACTCTGTGAGATGAATTAACAGAACACAGAACAGTTTCTCAGAAAGCTTCTTTCCAGTTTTGAACGGAAGATATTTCCTTTTTCACCATAGCCCTCTATGGGCTTCCAAATATCCCTTTGCCAATTCCCCAAGGACAGCCTTAGCGAAAGGCTTCTTGAAGGGAAAGATGTAACTCTGTGAGATGAATTATCAGAACACAGAGCAGTTTCTCAGAAAGCTTCTTTCCAGTTTTGAACGGAAGATATTTCCTTTTTCACCATAGACCTCTATGGGCTTCCAAATATCCCTTTGCCAATTCCACAAGAACAGACTTAGCGAAAGGCTTCTTGAAGGGAAAGATGTAACTCTGTGAGATGAACTAACAGAACACAGAGCAGTTTCTCAGAAAGCTTCTTTCCAGTTTTGAACGGAAGATATTTCCTTTTTCACCATAGCCCTCTATGGGCTTCCAAATATCCCTTTGCCAATTCCACAAGAACAGCCTTAGCGAAAGGCTTCTTGAAGGGAAAGATGTAACTCTGTGAGATGAATTAACAGAACACAGAACAGTTTCTCAGAAAGCTTCTTTCCAATTTTGAACGGAAGATATTTCCTTTCTCACCATAGCCCTCTAAGGGCTTCCAAATATCCCTTTGCGAATTCCACAAGAACAGCCTTAGCGAAAGGCTTCTTGAAGGGAAAGATGTAACTCTGTGAGATGAATTAACAGAACACAGAGCAGTTTCTCAGAAAGCTTCTTTCCAGTTTTGAACGGAAGATATTTCCTTTTTCACCATAGCCCTCTATGGGCTTCCAAATATCCCTTTGCCAATTCCACAAGAACAGCCTTAGCGAAAGGCTTCTTGAAGGGAAAGATGTAACTCTGTGAGATGAATTAACAGAACACAGAGCAGTTTCTCAGAAAGCTTCTTTCTAGTTTTGAACGGAAGATATTTCCTTTTTCACCATAGCCCTCTATGGGCTTCCAAATATCCCTTTGCCAATTCCACAAGAACAGCCTTAGCGAAAGGCTTCTTGAAGGGAAAGATGAAACTCTGTGAGATGAACTAACAGAACACAGAGCAGTTTCTCAGAAAGCTTCTTTCCAGTTTTGAACGGAAGATATTTCCTTTTTCACCATAGCCCTCTAAGGGCTTCCAAATATCCCTTTGCCAATTCCACAAGAACAGCCTTAGCGAAACGCTTCTTGAAGGGAATGATGTAACTCTGTGAGATGAATTAACAGAACACAGAGCAGTTTCTCAGAAAGCTTCTTTCCAGTTTTGAACGGAAGATATTTCCTTTTTCACCATAGCCCTCTATGGGCTTCCAAATATCCCTTTGCCAATTCCACAACAACAGCCTTAGCGAAAGGCTTCTTGAAGGGAAAGATGTAACTCGGTGAGATGAATTAACAGAACACAGAGCAGTTTCTCAAAAGCTTCTTTCCAGTTTTGAACGGAAGATATTTCCTTTTTCACCATAGCCGTCTACGGGCTTCCAAATATCCCTTTGCCAATTCCACAAGAACAGCCTTAGCGAAAGGCTTCTTGAAGGGAAAGATGTAACTCTGTGAGATGAATTAACAGAACACAGAGCAGTTTCTCAGAAAGCTTCTTTCCAATTTTGAACGGAAGATATTTCCTTTTTCACCATAGCCCTCTATGGGCTTCCAAATATCCCTTTGCCAATTCCACAAGAACAGCCTTAGCGAAAGGCTTCTTGAAGGGAAAGATGTAACTCTGTGAGATGAACTTACAGAACACAGAGCAGTTTCTCAGAAAGCTTCTTTCCAGTTTTGAACGGAAGATATTTCCTTTTTCACCATAGCCCTCTAAGGGCTTCCAAATATCCCTTTGCCAATTCCACAAGAACAGCCTTAGCGAAACGCTTCTTGAAGGGAAAGATGTAACTCTGTGAGATGAATTAACAGAACACAGAGCAGTTTCTCAGAAAGCTTCTTTCCAGTTTTGAACGGAAGATATTTCCTTTTTCACCATAGCCCTCTATGGGCTTCCAAATATCCCTTTGCCAATTCCACAACAACAGCCTTAGCGAAAGGCTTCTTGAAGGGAAAGATGTAACTCTGTGAGATGAATTAACAGAACACAGAGCAGTTTCTCAAAAGCTTCTTTCCAGTTTTGAACGGAAGATATTTCCTTTTTCACCATAGCCCTCTATGGGCTTCCAAATATCCCTTTGCCAATTCCACAAGAACAGCCTTAGTGAAAGGCTTCTTGAAGGGAAAGATGTAACTCTGTGAGATGAATTAACAGAACACAGAGCAGTTTCTCAGAAAGCTTCTTTCCAGTTTTGAACGGAAGATATTTCCTTTTTCACCATAGCCCTCTATGGGATTCCAAATATCCCTTTGCCAATTCCACAAGAACAGCCTTAGCGAATGGCTTCTTGAAGGGAAAGATGTAACTCTGTGAGATGAATTAACAGAACACAGAGCAGTTTCTCAGAAAGCTTCTTTCCAGTTTTGAACGGAAGATATTTCCTTTTTCACCATAGCCCTCTATGGGCTTCCAAATATCCCTTTGCCAATTCCACAAGAACAGCCTTAGCGAAAGGCTTCTTGAAGGGAAAGATGTAACTCTGTGAGATGAATTAACAGAACACAGAACAGTTTCTCAGAAAGCTTCTTTCCAATTTTGAACGGAAGATATTTCCTTTCTCACCATAGCCCTCTAAGGGCTTCCAAATATCCCTTTGCGAATTCCACAAGAACAGCCTTAGCGAAAGGCTTCTTGAAGGGAAAGATGTAACTCTGTGAGATGAATTAACAGAACACAGAGCAGTTTCTCAGAAAGCTTCTTTCCAGTTTTGAACGGAAGATATTTCCTTTTTCACCATAGCCCTCTATGGGCTTCCAAATATCCCTTTGCCAATTCCACAAGAACAGCCTTAGCGAAAGGCTTCTTGAAGGGAAAGATGTAACTCTGTGAGATGAATTAACAGAACACAGAGCAGTTTCTCAGAAAGCTTCTTTCTAGTTTTGAACGGAAGATATTTCCTTTTTCACCATAGCCCTCTATGGGCTTCCAAATATCCCTTTGCCAATTCCACAAGAACAGCCTTAGCGAAAGGCTTCTTAAAGGGAAAGGTGAAACTCTGTGAGATGAACTAAGAGAACACAGAGCAGTTTCTCAGAAAGCTTCTTTCCAGTTTTGAACGGAAGATATTTCCTTTTTCACCATAGCCCTCTAAGGGCTTCCAAATATCCCTTTGCCAATTCCACAAGAACAGCCTTAGCGAAACGCTTCTTGAAGGGAAAGATGTAACTCTGTGAGATGAATTAACAGAACACAGAGCAGTTTCTCAGAAAGCTTCTTTCCAGTTTTGAACGGAAGATATTTCCTTTTTCACCATAGCCCTCTATGGGCTTCCAAATATCCCTTTGCCAATTCCACAACAACAGCCTTAGCGAAAGGCTTCTTGAAGGGAAAGATGTAACTCTGTGAGATGAATTAACAGAACACAGAGCAGTTTCTCAAAAGCTTCTTTCCAGTTTTGAACGGAAGATATTTCCTTTTTCACCATAGCCGTCTACAGGCTTCCAAATATCCCTTTGCCAATTCCACAAGAACAGCCATAGCGAAAGGCTTCTTGAAGGGAAAGATGTAACTCTGTGAGATGAATTAACAGAACACAGAGCAGTTTCTCAGAAAGCTTCTTTCCAATTTTGAACGGAAGATATTTCCTTTTTCACCATAGCCCTCTATGGGCTTCCAAATATCCCTTTGCCAATTCCACAAGAACAGCCTTAGCGAAAGGCTTCTTGAAGGGAAAGATGTAACTCTGTGAGATGAACTTACAGAACACAGAGCAGTTTCTCAGAAAGCTTCTTTCCAGTTTTGAACGGAAGATATTTCCTTTTTCACCATAGCCCTCTAAGGGCTTCCAAATATCCCTTTGCCAATTCCACAAGAACAGCCTTAGCGAAACGCTTCTTGAAGGGAAAGATGTAACTCTGTGAGATGAATTAACAGAACACAGAGCAGTTTCTCAGAAAGCTTCTTTCCAGTTTTGAACGGAAGATATTTCCTTTTTCACCATAGCCCTCTATGGGCTTCCAAATATCCCTTTGCCAATTCCACAACAACAGCCTTAGCGAAAGGCTTCTTGAAGGGAAAGATGTAACTCTGTGAGATGAATTAACAGAACACAGAGCAGTTTCTCAAAAGCTTCTTTCCAGTTTTGAACGGAAGATATTTCCTTTTTCACCATAGCCCTCTATGGGCTTCCAAATATCCCTTTGCCAATTCCACAAGAACAGCCTTAGTGAAAGGCTTCTTGAAGGGAAAGATGTAACTCTGTGAGATGAATTAACAGAACACAGAGCAGTTTCTCAGAAAGCTTCTTTCCAGTTTTGAACGGAAGATATTTCCTTTTTCACCATAGCCCTCTATGGGATTCCAAATATCCCTTTGCCAATTCCACAAGAACAGCCTTAGCGAATGGCTTCTTGAAGGGAAAGATGTAACTCTGTGAGATGAATTAACAGAACACAGAGCAGTTTCTCAGAAAGCTTCTTTCCAGTTTTGAACGGAAGATATTTCCTTTTTCACCATAGCCCTCTATGGGCTTCCAAATATCCCTTTGCCAATTCCACAAGAACAGCCTTAGCGAAAGGCTTCTTGAAGGGAAAGATGTAACTCTGTGAGATGAATTAACAGAACACAGAACAGTTTCTCAGAAAGCTTCTTTCCAATTTTGAACGGAAGATATTTCCTTTCTCACCATAGCCCTCTAAGGGCTTCCAAATATCCCTTTGCGAATTCCACAAGAACAGCCTTAGCGAAAGGCTTCTTGAAGGGAAAGATGTAACTCTGTGAGATGAATTAACAGAACACAGAGCAGTTTCTCAGAAAGCTTCTTTCCAGTTTTGAACGGAAGATATTTCCTTTTTCACCATAGCCCTCTATGGGCTTCCAAATATCCCTTTGCCAATTCCACAAGAACAGCCTTAGCGAAAGGCTTCTTGAAGGGAAAGATGTAACTCTGTGAGATGAATTAACAGAACACAGAGCAGTTTCTCAGAAAGCTTCTTTCTAGTTTTGAACGGAAGATATTTCCTTTTTCACCATAGCCCTCTATGGGCTTCCAAATATCCCTTTGCCAATTCCACAAGAACAGCCTTAGCGAAAGGCTTCTTAAAGGGAAAGGTGAAACTCTGTGAGATGAACTAAGAGAACACAGAGCAGTTTCTCAGAAAGCTTCTTTCCAGTTTTGAACGGAAGATATTTCCTTTTTCACCATAGCCCTCTAAGGGCTTCCAAATATCCCTTTGCCAATTCCACAAGAACAGCCTTAGCGAAACGCTTCTTGAAGGGAAAGATGTAACTCTGTGAGATGAATTAACAGAACACAGAGCAGTTTCTCAGAAAGCTTCTTTCCAGTTTTGAACGGAAGATATTTCCTTTTTCACCATAGCCCTCTATGGGCTTCCAAATATCCCTTTGCCAATTCCACAACAACAGCCTTAGCGAAAGGCTTCTTGAAGGGAAAGATGTAACTCTGTGAGATGAATTAACAGAACACAGAGCAGTTTCTCAAAAGCTTCTTTCCAGTTTTGAACGGAAGATATTTCCTTTTTCACCATAGCCGTCTACGGGCTTCCAAATATCCCTTTGCCAATTCCACAAGAACAGCCTTAGCGAAAGGCTTCTTGAAGGGAAAGATGTAACTCTGTGAGATGAATTAACAGAACACAGAGCAGTTTCTCAGAAAGCTTCTTTCCAATTTTGAACGGAAGATATTTCCTTTTTCACCATAGCCCTCTATGGGCTTCCAAATATCCCTTTGCCAATTCCACAAGAACAGACTTAGCAAAAGGCTTCTTGAAGGGAAAGATGTAACTCTGTGAGATGAATTAACAGAACACAGAGCAGTTTCTCAGAAAGCTTCTTTCCAGTTTTGAACGGAAGTTATTTCCTTTTTCACCATAGCCCTCTATGGGCTTCCAAATATCCCTTTGCCAATTCCCCAAGAACAGCCTTAGTGAAAGGCTTCTTGAAGGGAAAGATGTAACTCTGTGAGATGAATTAACAGAACACAGAGCAGTTTCTCAGAAAGCTTCTTTCCAGTTTTGAACGGAAGATATTTCCTTTTTCACCATAGCCCTCTATGGGATTCCAAATATCCCTTTGCCAATTCCACAAGAACAGCCTTAGCGAAAGGCTTCTTGAAGGGAAAGATGTAACTCTGTGAGATGAATTAACAGAACACAGAGCAGTTTCTCAGAAAGCTTCTTTCCAGTTTTGAACGGAAGATATTTCCTTTTTCACCATAGCCCTCTATGGGCTTCCAAATATCCCTTGGCCAATTCCACAAGAACAGCCTTAGCGAAAGGCTTCTTGAAGGGAAAGATGTAACTCTGTGAGATGAATTAACAGAACACAGAGCAGTTTCTCAGAAAGCTTCTTTCCAGTTTTGAACGGAAGATATTTCCTTTTTCACCATAGCCCTCTATGGGCTTCCAAATATCCCTTTGCCAATTCCACAAGAACAGCCTTAGCGAAAGGCTTCTTGAAGGGAAAGATGTAACTCTGTGAGATGAACTAACAGAACACAGAGCAGTTTCTCAGAAAGCTTCTTTCCAGTTTTGAACGGAAGATATTTCCTTTTTCACCATAGCCCTCTAAGGGCTTCCAAATATCCCTTTGCCAATTCCACAAGAACAGCCTTAGCGAAACGCTTCTTGAAGGGAAAGATGTAACTCTGTGAGATGAATTAACAGAACACAGAGCAGTTTCTCAGAAAGCTTCTTTCCAGTTTTGAACGGAAGATATTTCCTTTTTCACCATAGCCCTCTATGGGCTTCCAAATATCCCTTTGCCAATTCCACAACAACAGCCTTAGCGAAAGGCTTCTTGAAGGGAAAGATGTAACTCTGTGAGATGAATTAACAGAACACAGAGCAGTTTCTCAAAAGCTTCTTTCCAGTTTTGAACGGAAGATATTTCCTTTTTCACCATAGCCGTCTACAGGCTTCCAAATATCCCTTTGCCAATTCCACAAGAACAGCCTTAGCGAAAGGCTTCTTGAAGGGAAAGATGTAACTCTGTGAGATGAATTAACAGAACACAGAGCAGTTTCTCAGAAAGCTTCTTTCCAATTTTGAACGGAAGATATTTCCTTTTTCACCATAGCCCTCTATGGGCTTCCAAATATCCCTTTGCCAATTCCACAAGAACAGACTTAGCGAAAGGCTTCTTGAAGGGAAAGATGTAACTCTGTGAGATGAATTAACAGAACACAGAGCAGTTTCTCAGAAAGCTTCTTTCCAGTTTTGAACGGAAGTTATTTCCTTTTTCACCATAGCCCTCTATGGGCTTCCAAATATCCCTTTGCCAATTCCCCAAGAACAGCCTTAGTGAAAGGCTTCTTGAAGGGAAAGATGTAACTCTGTGAGATGAATTAACAGAACACAGAGCAGTTTCTCAGAAAGCTTCTTTCCAGTTTTGAACGGAAGATATTTCCTTTTTCACCATAGCCCTCTATGGGATTCCAAATATCCCTTTGCCAATTCCACAAGAACAGCCTTAGCGAAAGGCTTCTTGAAGGGAAAGATGTAACTCTGTGAGATGAATTAACAGAACACAGAGCAGTTTCTCAGAAAGCTTCTTTGCAGTTTTGAACGGAAGATATTTCCTTTTTCACCATAGCCCTCTATGGGCTTCCAAATATCCCTTTGCCAATTCCACAAGAACAGCCTTAGCGAAAGGCTTCTTGAAGGGAAAGATGAAACTCTGTGAGATGAACTAACAGAACACAGAGCAGTTTCTCAGAAAGCTTCTTTCCAGTTTTGAACGGAAGATATTTCCTTTTTCACCATAGCCCTCTAAGGGCTTCCAAATATCCCTTTGCCAATTCCACAAGAACAGCCTTAGCGAAACGCTTCTTGAAGGGAAAGATGTAACTCTGTGAGATGAATTAACAGAACACAGAGCAGTTTCTCAGAAAGCTTCTTTCCAGTTTTGAACGGAAGATATTTCCTTTTTCACCATAGCCCTCTATGGGCTTCCAAATATCCCTTTGCCAATTCCACAACAACAGCCTTAGCGAAAGGCTTCTTGAAGGGAAAGATGTAACTCTGTGAGATGAATTAACAGAACACAGAGCAGTTTCTCAAAAGCTTCTTTCCAGTTTTGAACGGAAGATATTTCCTTTTTCACCATAGCCGTCTACGGGCTTCCAAATATCCCTTTGCCAATTCCACAAGAACAGCCTTAGCGAAAGGCTTCTTGAAGGGAAAGATGTAACTCTGTGAGATGAATTAACAGAACACAGAGCAGTTTCTCAGAAAGCTTCTTTCCAATTTTGAACGGAAGATATTTCCTTTTTCACCATAGCCCTCTATGGGCTTCCAAATATCCCTTTGCCAATTCCACAAGAACAGACTTAGCAAAAGGCTTCTTGAAGGGAAAGATGTAACTCTGTGAGATGAATTAACAGAACACAGAGCAGTTTCTCAGAAAGCTTCTTTCCAGTTTTGAACGGAAGTTATTTCCTTTTTCACCATAGCCCTCTATGGGCTTCCAAATATCCCTTTGCCAATTCCCCAAGAACAGCCTTAGTGAAAGGCTTCTTGAAGGGAAAGATGTAACTCTGTGAGATGAATTAACAGAACACAGAGCAGTTTCTCAGAAAGCTTCTTTCCAGTTTTGAACGGAAGATATTTCCTTTTTCACCATAGCCCTCTATGGGATTCCAAATATCCCTTTGCCAATTCCACAAGAACAGCCTTAGCGAAAGGCTTCTTGAAGGGAAAGATGTAACTCTGTGAGATGAATTAACAGAACACAGAGCAGTTTCTCAGAAAGCTTCTTTCCAGTTTTGAACGGAAGATATTTCCTTTTTCACCATAGCCCTCTATGGGCTTCCAAATATCCCTTGGCCAATTCCACAAGAACCGCCTTAGCGAAAGGCTTCTTGAAGGGAAAGATGTAACTCTGTGAGATGAATTAACAGAACACAGAGCAGTTTCTCAGAAAGCTTCTTTCCAGTTTTGAACGGAAGATATTACCTTTTTCACCATAGACCTCTATGGGCTTCCAAATATCCCTTTGCCAATTCCACAAGAACAGCCTTAGCGAAAGGCTTCTTGAAGGGAAAGATGTAACTCTGTGAGATGAATTAACAGAACACAGAGCAGTTTCTCAGAAAGCTTCTTTCCAGTTTTGAACGGAAGATATTTCCTTTTTCACCATAGCCCTCTATGGGATTCCAAATATCCCTTTGCCAATTCCACAAGAACAGCCTTAGCGAAAGGCTTCTTGAAGGGAAAGATGTAACTCTGTGAGATGAATTAACAGAACACAGAGCAGTTTCTCAGAAAGCTTCTTTCCAGTTTTGAACGGAAGATATTTCCTTTTTCACCATAGCCCTCTATGGGCTTCCAAATATCCCTTTGCCAATTCCACAAGAACAGCCTTAGCGAAAGGCTTCTTGAAGGGAAAGATGTAACTCTGTGAGATGAACTAACAGAACACAGAGCAGTTTCTCAGAAAGCTTCTTTCCAGTTTTGAACGGAAGATATTTCCTTTTTCACCATAGACCTCTATGGGCTTCCAAATATCCCTTTGCCAATTCCACAAGAACAGCCTTAGCGAAAGGCTTCTTGAAGGGAAAGATGTAACTCTGTGAGATGAACTAACAGAACACAGAGCAGTTTCTCAGAAACCTTCTTTCCAGTTTTGAACGGAAAATATTTCCTTTTTCACCATAGCCCTCTATGGGCTTCCAAATATCCCTTTGCCAATTCCACAAGAACAGCATTAGCGAAAGGCTTCTTGAAGGGAAAGATGTAACTCTGTGAGATGAATTAACAGAACACAGAACAGTTTCTCAGAAAGCTTCTTTCCAGTTTTGAAAGGAAGATATTTCCTTTTTCACCATAGCCCTCTAAGGGCTTCCAAATATCCCTTTGCCAATTCCACAAGAACAGCCTTAGCGAAAGGCTTCTTGAAGGGAAAGATGTAACTCTGTGAGATGAATTAACAGAACACAGAGCAGTTTCTCAGAAAGCTTCTTTCCAGTTTTGAACGGAAGATATTTCCTTTTTCACCATAGCCCTCTATGGGCTTCCAAATATCCCTTTGCCAATTCCACAAGAACAGCCTTAGCGAAAGGCTTCTTGAAGGGAAAGATGTAACTCTGTGAGATGAATTAACAGAACACAGAGCAGTTTCTCAGAAAGCTTCTTTCTAGTTTTGAACGGAAGATATTTCCTTTTTCACCATAGCCCTCTATGGGCTTCCAAATATCCCTTTGCCAATTCCACAAGAACAGCCTTAGCGAAAGGCTTCTTGAAGGGAAAGATGTAACTCTGTGAGATGAACTAACAGAACACAGAGCAGTTTCTCAGAAACCTTCTTTCCAGTTTTTAACGGAAGATATTTCCTTTTTCACCATAGCCCTCTATGGGCTTCCAAATATCCCTTGGCCAATTCCACAAGAACAGCCTTAGCGAAAGGCTTCTTGAAGGGAAAGATGTAACTCTGTGAGATGAATTAACAGAACACAGAGCAGTTTCTCAGAAAGCTTCTTTCCAGTTTTGAACGGAAGATATTTCCTTTTTCACCATAGCCCTCTATGGGCTTCCAAATATCCCTTTGCCAATTCCACAAGAACAGCCTTAGCGAAAGGCTTCTTGAAGGGAATGATGTAACTCTGTGAGATGAACTAACAGAACACAGAGCAGTTTCTCAGAAACCTTCTTTCCAGTTTTGAACGGAAGATATTTCCTTTTTCACCATAGCCCTCTATGGGCTTCCAAATATCCCTTTGCCAATTCCACAAGAACAGCCTTAGCGAAAGGCTTCTTGAAGGGAAAGATGTAACTCTGTGAGATGAATTAACAGAACACAGAACAGTTTCTCAGAAAGCTTCTTTCCAGTTTTGAACGGAAGATATTTCCTTTTTCCCCATAGCCCTCTATGGGCTTCCAAATATCCCTTTGCCAATTCCACAAGAACAGCCTTAGCGAAAGGCTTCTTGATGGGAAAGATGTAACTCTGTGAGATGAATTAACAGAACACAGAGCAGTTTCTCAGAAAGCTTCTTTCCAGTTTTGAACGGAAGATATTTCCTTTTTCACCATAGACCTCTATGGGCTTCCAAATATCCCTTTGCCAATTCCACAAGAACAGCCTTAGCGAAAGGCTTCTTGAAGGGAAAGATGTAACTCTGTGAGATGAACTAACAGAACACAGAGCAGTTTCTCAGAAACCTTCTTTCCAGTTTTGAACGGAAAATATTTCCTTTTTCACCATAGCCCTCTAAGGGCTTCCAAATATCCCTTTGCCAATTCCACAAGAACAGCATTAGCGAAAGGCTTCTTGAAGGGAAAGATGTAACTCTGTGAGATGAATTAACAGAACACAGAACAGTTTCTCAGAAAGCTTCTTTCCAGTTTTGAACGGAAGATATTTCCTTTTTCACCATAGCCCTCTAAGGGCTTCCAAATATCCCTTTGCCAATTCCACAAGAACAGCCTTAGCGAAAGGCTTCTTGAAGGGAAAGATGTAACTCTGTGAGATGAATTAACAGAACACAGAGCAGTTTCTCAGAAAGCTTCTTTCCAGTTTTGAACGGAAGATATTTCCTTTTTCACCATAGCCGTCTATGGGCTTCCAAATATCCTTTTGCCAATTCCACAAGAACAGCCTTAGCGAAAGGCTTCTTGAAGGGAAAGATGTAACTCTGTGAGATGAATTAACAGAACACAGAGCAGTTTCTCAGAAAGCTTCTTTCCAGTTTTGAACGGAAGATATTTCCTTTTTCACCATAGCCCTCTATGGGCTTCCAAATATCCATTTGCCAATTCCACAAGAACAGCCTTAGCGAAAGGCTTCTTGAAGTGAAAGATGTAACTCTGTGAGATGAATTAACAGAACACAGAGCAGTTTCTCAGAAAGTTTCTTTTCAGTTTTGAACGGAAGATATTTCCTTTTTCACCATAGCCCTCTATGGGCTTCCAAATATCCCTTTGCCAATTCCACAACAACAGCCTTAGCGAAAGGCTTCTTGAAGGGAAAGATGTAACTCTGTGAGATGAACTAACAGAACACAGAGCAGTTTCTCAGAAAGCTTCTTTCCAGTTTTGAACGGAAGATATTTCCTTTTTCACCATAGCCCTCTAAGGGCTTCCAAATATCCCTTTGCCAATTCCACAAGAACAGCCTTAGCGAAACGCTTCTTGAAGGGAAAGATGTAACTCTGTGAGATGAATTAACAGAACACAGAGCAGTTTCTCAGAAAGCTTCTTTCCAGTTTTGAACGGAAGATATTTCCTTTTTCACCATAGCACTCTATGGGCTTCCAAATATCCCTTTGCCAATTCCACAAGAACAGCCTAAGCGAAAGGCTTCTTGAAGGGAAAGATGTAACTCTGTGAGATGAATTAACAGAACACAGAGCAGTTTCTCAAAAGCTTCTTTCCAGTTTTGAACGGAAGATATTTCCTTTTTCACCATAGCCCTCTATGGGCTTCCAAATATCCTTTTGCCAATTCCACAAGAACAGCCTTAGCGAAAGGCTTCTTGAAGGGAAAGATGTAACTCTGTGAGATGAATTAACAGAACACAGAGCAGTTTCTCAGAAAGCTTCTTTCCAGTTTTGAACGGAAGATATTTCCTTTTTCACCATAGCCCTCTATTGGCTTCCAAATATCCCTTTGCCAATTCCACAAGAACAGCCTTAGCTAAAGGCTTCTTGAAGTGAAAGATGTAACTCTGTGAGATGAATTAACAGAACACAGAACAGTTTCTCAGAAAGCTTCTTTTCAGTTTTGAACGGAAGATATTTCCTTTTTCACCATAGCCCTCTATGGGCTTCCAAATATCCCTTTGCCAATTCCACAAGAACAGCCTTAGCGAAAGGCTTCTTGAAGTGAAAGATGTAACTCTGTGAGATGAACTAACAGAACACAGAGCAGTTTCTCAGAAAGCTTCTTTCCAGTTTTGAACGGAAGATATTTCCTTTTTCACCATAGCCCTCTATGGGCTTCCAAATATCCCTTTGCCAATTCCACAACAACAGCCTTAGCGAAAGGCTTCTTGAAGGGAAAGATGTAACTCTGTGAGATGAATTAACAGAACACAGAGCAGTTTCTCAAAAGCTTCTTTCCAGTTTTGAACGGAAGATATTTCCTTTTTCACCATAGCCGTCTACGGGCTTCCAAATATCCCTTTGCCAATTCCACAAGAACAGCCTTAGCGAAAGGCTTCTTGAAGGGAAAGATGTAACTCTGTGAGATGAATTAACAGAACACAGAGCAATTTCTCAGAAAGCTTCTTTCCAATTTTGAACGGAAGATATTTCCTTTTTCACCATAGCCCTCTATGGGCTTCCAAATATCCCTTTGCCAATTCCACAAGAACAGACTTAGCGAAAGGCTTCTTGAAGGGAAAGATGTAACTCTGTGAGATGAATTAACAGAACACAGAGCAGTTTCTCAGAAAGCTTCTTTCCAGTTTTGAACGGAAGATATTTCCTTTTTCACCATAGCCCTCTATGGGCTTCCAAATATCCCTTTGCCAATTCCACAACAACAGCCTTAGCGAAAGGCTTCTTGAAGAGAAAGATGTAACTCTGTGAGATGAATTAACAGAACACAGAGCAGTTTCTCAAAGCTTCTTTCCAGTTTTGAACGGAAGATATTTCCTTTTTCACCATAGCCGTCTACGGGCTTCCAAATATCCCTTTGCCAATTCCACAAGAACAGCCTTAGCGAAAGGCTTCTTGAAGGGAAAGATGTAACTCTGTGAGATGAATTAACAGAACACAGAGCAGTTTCTCAGAAAGCTTCTTTCCAATTTTGAACGGAAGATATTTCCTTTTTCACCATAGCCCTCTATGGGCTTCCAAATATCCCTTTGCCAATTCCACAAGAACAGACTTAGCGAAAGGCTTCTTGAAGGGAAAGATGTAACTCTGTGAGATGAATTAACAGAACACAGAGCAGTTTCTCAGAAAGCTTCTTTCCAGTTTTGAACGGAAGTTATTTCCTTTTTCACCATAGCCCTCTATGGGCTTCCAAATATCCCTTTGCCAATTCCACAAGAACAGCCTTAGTGAAAGGCTTCTTGAAGGGAAAGATGTAACTCTGTGAGATGAATTAACACAACACAGAGCAGTTTCTCAGAAAGCTTCTTTGCAGTTTTGAACGGAAGATATTTCCTTTTTCACCATAGCCCTCTATGGGATTCCAAATATCCCTTTGCCAATTCCACAAGAACAGCCTTAGCGAAAGGCTTCTTGAAGGGAAAGATGTAACTCTGTGAGATGAATTAACAGAACACAGAGCAGTTTCTCAGAAAGCTTCTTTCCAGTTTTGAACGGAAGATATTTCCTTTTTCACCATAGCCCTCTATGGGCTTCCAAATATCCCTTTGCCAATTCCACAACAACAGCCTTAGCGAAAGGCTTCTTGAAGGGAAAGATGTAACTCTGTGAGATGAATTAACAGAACACAGAGCAGTTTCTCAGAAAGCTTCTTTCCAGTTTTGAACGGAAGATATTTCCTTTTTCACCATAGCCCTCTATGGGCTTCCAAATATCCCTTTGCCAATTCCACAAGAACAGCCTTAGCGAAAGGCTTCTTGAAGGGAAAGATGTAACTCTGTGAGATGAATTAACAGAACACAGAGCAGTTTCTCAGAAAGCTTCTTTCTAGTTTTGAACGGAAGATATTTCCTTTTTCACCATAGCCCTCTATGGGCTTCCAAATATCCCTTTGCCAATTCCACAAGAAAAGCCTTAGCGAACGGCTTCTTGAAGGGAAAGATGTAACTCTGTGAGATGAACTAACAGAACACAGAGCAGTTTCTCAGAAAGCTTCTTTCCAGTTTTGAACGGAAGATATTTCCTTTTTCACCATAGCCCTCTATGGGCTTCCAAATATCCCTTGGCCAATTCCACAAGAACAGCCTTAGCGAAAGGCTTCTTGAAGGGAAAGATGTAACTCTGTGAGATGAATTAACAGAACACAGAGCAGTTTCTCAGAAAGCTTCTTTCCAGTTTTGAACGGAAGATATTTCCTTTTTCACCATAGCCCTCTATGGGCTTCCAAATATCCCTTTGCCAATTCCACAAGAACAGCCTTAGCGAAAGGCTTCTTGAAGGGAATGATGTAACTCTGTGAGATGAACTAACAGAACACAGAGCAGTTTCTCAGAAACCTTCTTTCCAGTTTTGAACGGAAGATATTTCCTTTTTCACCATAGCCCTCTATGGGCTTCCAAATATCCCTTTGCCAATTCCACAAGAACAGCCTTAGCGAAAGGCTTCTTGAAGGGAAAGATGTAACTCTGTGAGATGAATTAACAGAACACAGAACAGTTTCTCAGAAAGCTTCTTTCCAGTTTTGAACGGAAGATATTTCCTTTTTCCCCATAGCCCTCTATGGGCTTCCAAATATCCCTTTGCCAATTCCACAAGAACAGCCTTAGCGAAAGGCTTCTTGATGGGAAAGATGTAACTCTGTGAGATGAATTAACAGAACACAGAGCAGTTTCTCAGAAAGCTTCTTTCCAGTTTTGAACGGAAGATATTTCCTTTTTCACCATAGACCTCTATGGGCTTCCAAATATCCCTTTGCCAATTCCACAAGAACAGCCTTAGCGAAAGGCTTCTTGAAGGGAAAGATGTAACTCTGTGAGATGAACTAACAGAACACAGAGCAGTTTCTCAGAAACCTTCTTTCCAGTTTTGAACGGAAAATATTTCCTTTTTCACCATAGCCCTCTAAGGGCTTCCAAATATCCCTTTGCCAATTCCACAAGAACAGCATTAGCGAAAGGCTTCTTGAAGGGAAAGATGTAACTCTGTGAGATGAATTAACAGAACACAGAACAGTTTCTCAGAAAGCTTCTTTCCAGTTTTGAACGGAAGATATTTCCTTTTTCACCATAGCCCTCTAAGGGCTTCCAAATATCCCTTTGCCAATTCCACAAGAACAGCCTTAGCGAAAGGCTTCTTGAAGGGAAAGATGTAACTCTGTGAGATGAATTAACAGAACACAGAGCAGTTTCTCAGAAAGCTTCTTTCCAGTTTTGAACGGAAGATATTTCCTTTTTCACCATAGCAGTCTATGGGCTTCCAAATATCCTTTTGCCAATTCCACAAGAACAGCCTTAGCGAAAGGCTTCTTGAAGGGAAAGATGTAACTCTGTGAGATGAATTAACAGAACACAGAGCAGTTTCTCAGAAAGCTTCTTTCCAGTTTTGAACGGAAGATATTTCCTTTTTCACCATAGCCCTCTATGGGCTTCCAAATATCCATTTGCCAATTCCACAAGAACAGCCTTAGCGAAAGGCTTCTTGAAGTGAAAGATGTAACTCTGTGAGATGAATTAACAGAACACAGAGCAGTTTCTCAGAAAGTTTCTTTTCAGTTTTGAACGGAAGATATTTCCTTTTTCACCATAGCCCTCTATGGGCTTCCAAATATCCCTTTGCCAATTCCACAACAACAGCCTTAGCGAAAGGCTTCTTGAAGGGAAAGATGTAACTCTGTGAGATGAACTAACAGAACACAGAGCAGTTTCTCAGAAAGCTTCTTTCCAGTTTTGAACGGAAGATATTTCCTTTTTCACCATAGCCCTCTAAGGGCTTCCAAATATCCCTTTGCCAATTCCACAAGAACAGCCTTAGCGAAACGCTTCTTGAAGGGAAAGATGTAACTCTGTGAGATGAATTAACAGAACACAGAGCAGTTTCTCAGAAAGCTTCTTTCCAGTTTTGAACGGAAGATATTTCCTTTTTCACCATAGCACTCTATGGGCTTCCAAATATCCCTTTGCCAATTCCACAAGAACAGCCTAAGCGAAAGGCTTCTTGAAGGGAAAGATGTAACTCTGTGAGATGAATTAACAGAACACAGAGCAGTTTCTCAAAAGCTTCTTTCCAGTTTTGAACGGAAGATATTTCCTTTTTCACCATAGCCCTCTATGGGCTTCCAAATATCCTTTTGCCAATTCCACAAGAACAGCCTTAGCGAAAGGCTTCTTGAAGGGAAAGATGTAACTCTGTGAGATGAATTAACAGAACACAGAGCAGTTTCTCAGAAAGCTTCTTTCCAGTTTTGAACGGAAGATATTTCCTTTTTCACCATAGCCCTCTATTGGCTTCCAAATATCCCTTTGCCAATTCCACAAGAACAGCCTTAGCTAAAGGCTTCTTGAAGTGAAAGATGTAACTCTGTGAGATGAATTAACAGAACACAGAACAGTTTCTCAGAAAGCTTCTTTTCAGTTTTGAACGGAAGATATTTCCTTTTTCACCATAGCCCTCTATGGGCTTCCAAATATCCCTTTGCCAATTCCACAAGAACAGCCTTAGCGAAAGGCTTCTTGAAGTGAAAGATGTAACTCTGTGAGATGAACTAACAGAACACAGAGCAGTTTCTCAGAAAGCTTCTTTCTAGTTTTGAACGGAAGATATTTCCTTTTTCACCATAGCCCTCTATGGGCTTCCAAATATCCCTTTGCCAATTCCACAACAACAGCCTTAGCGAAAGGCTTCTTGAAGGGAAAGATGTAACTCTGTGAGATGAATTAACAGAACACAGAGCAGTTTCTCAAAAGCTTCTTTCCAGTTTTGAACGGAAGATATTTCCTTTTTCACCATAGCCGTCTACGGGCTTCCAAATATCCCTTTGCCAATTCCACAAGAACAGCCTTAGCGAAAGGCTTCTTGAAGGGAAAGATGTAACTCTGTGAGATGAATTAACAGAACACAGAGCAATTTCTCAGAAAGCTTCTTTCCAATTTTGAACGGAAGATATTTCCTTTTTCACCATAGCCCTCTATGGGCTTCCAAATATCCCTTTGCCAATTCCACAAGAACAGACTTAGCGAAAGGCTTCTTGAAGGGAAAGATGTAACTCTGTGAGATGAATTAACAGAACACAGAGCAGTTTCTCAGAAAGCTTCTTTCCAGTTTTGAACGGAAGATATTTCCTTTTTCACCATAGCCCTCTATGGGCTTCCAAATATCCCTTTGCCAATTCCACAACAACAGCCTTAGCGAAAGGCTTCTTGAAGAGAAAGATGTAACTCTGTGAGATGAATTAACAGAACACAGAGCAGTTTCTCAAAGCTTCTTTCCAGTTTTGAACGGAAGATATTTCCTTTTTCACCATAGCCGTCTACGGGCTTCCAAATATCCCTTTGCCAATTCCACAAGAACAGCCTTAGCGAAAGGCTTCTTGAAGGGAAAGATGTAACTCTGTGAGATGAATTAACAGAACACAGAGCAGTTTCTCAGAAAGCTTCTTTCCAATTTTGAACGGAAGATATTTCCTTTTTCACCATAGCCCTCTATGGGCTTCCAAATATCCCTTTGCCAATTCCACAAGAACAGACTTAGCAAAAGGCTTCTTGAAGTGAAAGATGTAACTCTGTGAGATGAATTAACAGAACACAGAGCAGTTTCTCAGAAAGCTTCTTTCCAGTTTTGAACGGCAGTTATTTCCTTTTTCACCATAGCCCTCTATGGGCTTCCAAATATCCCTTTGCCAATTCCCCAAGAACAGCCTTAGTGAAAGGCTTCTTGAAGGGAAAGATGTAACTCTGTGAGATGAATTAACAGAACACAGAGCAGTTTCTCAGAAAGCTTCTTTCCAGTTTTGAACGGAAGATATTTCCTTTTTCACCATAGCCCTCTATGGGATTCCAAATATCCCTTTGCCAATTCCACAAGAACAGCCTTAGCGAAAGGCTTCTTGAAGGGAAAGATGTAACTCTGTGAGATGAATTAACAGAACACAGAGCAGTTTCTCAGAAAGCTTCTTTCCAGTTTTGAACGGAAGATATTTCCTTTTTCACCGTAGCCGTCTATGGGCTTCCAAATATCCCTTTGCCAATTCCACAAGAACAGCCTTAGCGAAAGGCTTCTTGAAGGGAAAGATGTAACTCTGTGAGATGAATTAACAGAACACAGAGCAGTTTCTCAGAAAGCTTCTTTCCAGTTTTGAACGGAAGATATTTCCTTTTTCACCATAGCCCTCAATGGGCTTCCAAATATCCCTTTGCCAATTCCACAAGAACAGACTTAGCGAAAGGCTTCTTGAAGGGAAGATGTAACTCTGTGAGATGAATTAACAGAACACAGAGCAGTTTCTCAGAAAGCTTCTTTCCAGTTTTGAACGGAAGATATTTCCTTTTTCACCAGAGCCCTCTATGGGCTTCCAAATATCCCTTTGCCAATTCCACAAGAACAGCCTTAGCGAAAGGCTTCTTGAAGGGAAAGATGTAACTCTGTGAGATGAACTAACAGAACACAGAGCAGTTTCTCAGAAAGCTTCTTTCCAGTTTTGAACGGAAGATATTTCCTTTTTCACCATAGCCCTCTATGGGCTTCCAAATATCCCTTTGCCAATTCCACAAGAACAGCCTTACCGAAATGCTTCTTGAAGGGAAAGATGTAACTCTGTGAGATGAATTAACAGAACACAGAGCAGTTTCTCAGAAAGCTTCTTTCTAGTTTTGAACGGAAGATATTTCCTTTTTCACCATAGCCCTCTATGGGCTTCCAAATATCCCTTTGCCAATTCCAAAAGAACAGACTTAGCGAAAGGCTTCTTGAAGGGAAAGATGTAACTCTGTGAGATGAATTAACAGAACACAGAGCAGTTTCTCAGAAAGCTTCTTTCCAGTTTTGAACGGAAGATATTTCCTTTTTCACCATAGACCTCTATGGGCTTCAAATATCCCTTTGCCAATTCCACAAGAACAGCCTTAGCGAACGGCTTCTTGAAGGGAAAGATGTAACTCTGTGAGATGAACTAACAGAACACAGAGCAGTTTCTCAGAAAGCTTCTTTCCAGTTTTGAACGGAAGATATTTCCTTTTTCACCATAGCCCTCTATGGGCTTCCAAATATCCCTTTGCCAATTCCACAAGAACAGCCTTAGCGAAAGGCTTCTTGAAGGGAAAGATGTAACTCTGTGAGATGAATTAACAGAACACAGAGCAGTTTCTCAGAAAGCTTCTTTCCAGTTTTGAACGGAAGATATTTCCTTTTTCACCATAGCCCTCTATGGGCTTCCAAATATCCCTTTGCCAATTCCACAAGAACAGCCTTAGCGAAAGGCTTCTTGAAGGGAATGATGTAACTCTGTGAGATGAACTAACAGAACACAGAGCAGTTTCTCAGAAACCTTCTTTCCAGTTTTGAACGGAAGATATTTCCTTTTTCACCATAGCCCTCTATGGGCTTCCAAATATCCCTTTGCCAATTCCACAAGAACAGCCTTAGCGAAATGCTTCTTGAAGGGAAAGATGTAACTCTGTGAGATGAATTAACAGAACACAGAACAGTTTCTCAGAAAGCTTCTTTCCAGTTTTGAACGGAAGATATTTCCTTTTTCACCATAGCCCTCTATGGGCTTCCAAATATCCCTTTGCCAATTCCCCAAGGACAGCCTTAGCGAAAGGCTTCTTGAAGGGAAAGATGTAACTCTGTGAGATGAATTATCAGAACACAGAGCAGTTTCTCAGAAAGCTTCTTTCCAGTTTTGAACGGAAGATATTTCCTTTTTCACCATAGACCTCTATGGGCTTCCAAATATCCCTTTGCCAATTCCACAAGAACAGACTTAGCGAAAGGCTTCTTGAAGGGAAAGATGTAACTCTGTGAGATGAACTAACAGAACACAGAGCAGTTTCTCAGAAAGCTTCTTTCCAGTTTTGAACGGAAGATATTTCCTTTTTCACCATAGCCCTCTATGGGCTTCCAAATATCCCTTTGCCAATTCCACAAGAACAGCCTTAGCGAAAGGCTTCTTGAAGGGAAAGATGTAACTCTGTGAGATGAATTAACAGAACACAGAACAGTTTCTCAGAAAGCTTCTTTCCAATTTTGAACGGAAGATATTTCCTTTCTCACCATAGCCCTCTAAGGGCTTCCAAATATCCCTTTGCGAATTCCACAAGAACAGCCTTAGCGAAAGGCTTCTTGAAGGGAAAGATGTAACTCTGTGAGATGAATTAACAGAACACAGAGCAGTTTCTCAGAAAGCTTCTTTCCAGTTTTGAACGGAAGATATTTCCTTTTTCACCATAGCCCTCTATGGGCTTCCAAATATCCCTTTGCCAATTCCACAAGAACAGCCTTAGCGAAAGGCTTCTTGAAGGGAAAGATGTAACTCTGTGAGATGAATTAACAGAACACAGAGCAGTTTCTCAGAAAGCTTCTTTCTAGTTTTGAACGGAAGATATTTCCTTTTTCACCATAGCCCTCTATGGGCTTCCAAATATCCCTTTGCCAATTCCACAAGAACAGCCTTAGCGAAAGGCTTCTTGAAGGGAAAGATGAAACTCTGTGAGATGAACTAACAGAACACAGAGCAGTTTCTCAGAAAGCTTCTTTCCAGTTTTGAACGGAAGATATTTCCTTTTTCACCATAGCCCTCTAAGGGCTTCCAAATATCCCTTTGCCAATTCCACAAGAACAGCCTTAGCGAAACGCTTCTTGAAGGGAATGATGTAACTCTGTGAGATGAATTAACAGAACACAGAGCAGTTTCTCAGAAAGCTTCTTTCCAGTTTTGAACGGAAGATATTTCCTTTTTCACCATAGCCCTCTATGGGCTTCCAAATATCCCTTTGCCAATTCCACAACAACAGCCTTAGCGAAAGGCTTCTTGAAGGGAAAGATGTAACTCGGTGAGATGAATTAACAGAACACAGAGCAGTTTCTCAAAAGCTTCTTTCCAGTTTTGAACGGAAGATATTTCCTTTTTCACCATAGCCGTCTACGGGCTTCCAAATATCCCTTTGCCAATTCCACAAGAACAGCCTTAGCGAAAGGCTTCTTGAAGGGAAAGATGTAACTCTGTGAGATGAATTAACAGAACACAGAGCAGTTTCTCAGAAAGCTTCTTTCCAATTTTGAACGGAAGATATTTCCTTTTTCACCATAGCCCTCTATGGGCTTCCAAATATCCCTTTGCCAATTCCACAAGAACAGCCTTAGCGAAAGGCTTCTTGAAGGGAAAGATGTAACTCTGTGAGATGAACTTACAGAACACAGAGCAGTTTCTCAGAAAGCTTCTTTCCAGTTTTGAACGGAAGATATTTCCTTTTTCACCATAGCCCTCTAAGGGCTTCCAAATATCCCTTTGCCAATTCCACAAGAACAGCCTTAGCGAAACGCTTCTTGAAGGGAAAGATGTAACTCTGTGAGATGAATTAACAGAACACAGAGCAGTTTCTCAGAAAGCTTCTTTCCAGTTTTGAACGGAAGATATTTCCTTTTTCACCATAGCCCTCTATGGGCTTCCAAATATCCCTTTGCCAATTCCACAACAACAGCCTTAGCGAAAGGCTTCTTGAAGGGAAAGATGTAACTCTGTGAGATGAATTAACAGAACACAGAGCAGTTTCTCAAAAGCTTCTTTCCAGTTTTGAACGGAAGATATTTCCTTTTTCACCATAGCCCTCTATGGGCTTCCAAATATCCCTTTGCCAATTCCACAAGAACAGCCTTAGTGAAAGGCTTCTTGAAGGGAAAGATGTAACTCTGTGAGATGAATTAACAGAACACAGAGCAGTTTCTCAGAAAGCTTCTTTCCAGTTTTGAACGGAAGATATTTCCTTTTTCACCATAGCCCTCTATGGGATTCCAAATATCCCTTTGCCAATTCCACAAGAACAGCCTTAGCGAATGGCTTCTTGAAGGGAAAGATGTAACTCTGTGAGATGAATTAACAGAACACAGAGCAGTTTCTCAGAAAGCTTCTTTCCAGTTTTGAACGGAAGATATTTCCTTTTTCACCATAGCCCTCTATGGGCTTCCAAATATCCCTTTGCCAATTCCACAAGAACAGCCTTAGCGAAAGGCTTCTTGAAGGGAAAGATGTAACTCTGTGAGATGAATTAACAGAACACAGAACAGTTTCTCAGAAAGCTTCTTTCCAATTTTGAACGGAAGATATTTCCTTTCTCACCATAGCCCTCTAAGGGCTTCCAAATATCCCTTTGCGAATTCCACAAGAACAGCCTTAGCGAAAGGCTTCTTGAAGGGAAAGATGTAACTCTGTGAGATGAATTAACAGAACACAGAGCAGTTTCTCAGAAAGCTTCTTTCCAGTTTTGAACGGAAGATATTTCCTTTTTCACCATAGCCCTCTATGGGCTTCCAAATATCCCTTTGCCAATTCCACAAGAACAGCCTTAGCGAAAGGCTTCTTGAAGGGAAAGATGTAACTCTGTGAGATGAATTAACAGAACACAGAGCAGTTTCTCAGAAAGCTTCTTTCTAGTTTTGAACGGAAGATATTTCCTTTTTCACCATAGCCCTCTATGGGCTTCCAAATATCCCTTTGCCAATTCCACAAGAACAGCCTTAGCGAAAGGCTTCTTAAAGGGAAAGGTGAAACTCTGTGAGATGAACTAAGAGAACACAGAGCAGTTTCTCAGAAAGCTTCTTTCCAGTTTTGAACGGAAGATATTTCCTTTTTCACCATAGCCCTCTAAGGGCTTCCAAATATCCCTTTGCCAATTCCACAAGAACAGCCTTAGCGAAACGCTTCTTGAAGGGAAAGATGTAACTCTGTGAGATGAATTAACAGAACACAGAGCAGTTTCTCAGAAAGCTTCTTTCCAGTTTTGAACGGAAGATATTTCCTTTTTCACCATAGCCCTCTATGGGCTTCCAAATATCCCTTTGCCAATTCCACAACAACAGCCTTAGCGAAAGGCTTCTTGAAGGGAAAGATGTAACTCTGTGAGATGAATTAACAGAACACAGAGCAGTTTCTCAAAAGCTTCTTTCCAGTTTTGAACGGAAGATATTTCCTTTTTCACCATAGCCGTCTACAGGCTTCCAAATATCCCTTTGCCAATTCCACAAGAACAGCCATAGCGAAAGGCTTCTTGAAGGGAAAGATGTAACTCTGTGAGATGAATTAACAGAACACAGAGCAGTTTCTCAGAAAGCTTCTTTCCAATTTTGAACGGAAGATATTTCCTTTTTCACCATAGCCCTCTATGGGCTTCCAAATATCCCTTTGCCAATTCCACAAGAACAGCCTTAGCGAAAGGCTTCTTGAAGGGAAAGATGTAACTCTGTGAGATGAACTTACAGAACACAGAGCAGTTTCTCAGAAAGCTTCTTTCCAGTTTTGAACGGAAGATATTTCCTTTTTCACCATAGCCCTCTAAGGGCTTCCAAATATCCCTTTGCCAATTCCACAAGAACAGCCTTAGCGAAACGCTTCTTGAAGGGAAAGATGTAACTCTGTGAGATGAATTAACAGAACACAGAGCAGTTTCTCAGAAAGCTTCTTTCCAGTTTTGAACGGAAGATATTTCCTTTTTCACCATAGCCCTCTATGGGCTTCCAAATATCCCTTTGCCAATTCCACAACAACAGCCTTAGCGAAAGGCTTCTTGAAGGGAAAGATGTAACTCTGTGAGATGAATTAACAGAACACAGAGCAGTTTCTCAAAAGCTTCTTTCCAGTTTTGAACGGAAGATATTTCCTTTTTCACCATAGCCCTCTATGGGCTTCCAAATATCCCTTTGCCAATTCCACAAGAACAGCCTTAGTGAAAGGCTTCTTGAAGGGAAAGATGTAACTCTGTGAGATGAATTAACAGAACACAGAGCAGTTTCTCAGAAAGCTTCTTTCCAGTTTTGAACGGAAGATATTTCCTTTTTCACCATAGCCCTCTATGGGATTCCAAATATCCCTTTGCCAATTCCACAAGAACAGCCTTAGCGAATGGCTTCTTGAAGGGAAAGATGTAACTCTGTGAGATGAATTAACAGAACACAGAGCAGTTTCTCAGAAAGCTTCTTTCCAGTTTTGAACGGAAGATATTTCCTTTTTCACCATAGCCCTCTATGGGCTTCCAAATATCCCTTTGCCAATTCCACAAGAACAGCCTTAGCGAAAGGCTTCTTGAAGGGAAAGATGTAACTCTGTGAGATGAATTAACAGAACACAGAACAGTTTCTCAGAAAGCTTCTTTCCAATTTTGAACGGAAGATATTTCCTTTCTCACCATAGCCCTCTAAGGGCTTCCAAATATCCCTTTGCGAATTCCACAAGAACAGCCTTAGCGAAAGGCTTCTTGAAGGGAAAGATGTAACTCTGTGAGATGAATTAACAGAACACAGAGCAGTTTCTCAGAAAGCTTCTTTCCAGTTTTGAACGGAAGATATTTCCTTTTTCACCATAGCCCTCTATGGGCTTCCAAATATCCCTTTGCCAATTCCACAAGAACAGCCTTAGCGAAAGGCTTCTTGAAGGGAAAGATGTAACTCTGTGAGATGAATTAACAGAACACAGAGCAGTTTCTCAGAAAGCTTCTTTCTAGTTTTGAACGGAAGATATTTCCTTTTTCACCATAGCCCTCTATGGGCTTCCAAATATCCCTTTGCCAATTCCACAAGAACAGCCTTAGCGAAAGGCTTCTTAAAGGGAAAGGTGAAACTCTGTGAGATGAACTAAGAGAACACAGAGCAGTTTCTCAGAAAGCTTCTTTCCAGTTTTGAACGGAAGATATTTCCTTTTTCACCATAGCCCTCTAAGGGCTTCCAAATATCCCTTTGCCAATTCCACAAGAACAGCCTTAGCGAAACGCTTCTTGAAGGGAAAGATGTAACTCTGTGAGATGAATTAACAGAACACAGAGCAGTTTCTCAGAAAGCTTCTTTCCAGTTTTGAACGGAAGATATTTCCTTTTTCACCATAGCCCTCTATGGGCTTCCAAATATCCCTTTGCCAATTCCACAACAACAGCCTTAGCGAAAGGCTTCTTGAAGGGAAAGATGTAACTCTGTGAGATGAATTAACAGAACACAGAGCAGTTTCTCAAAAGCTTCTTTCCAGTTTTGAACGGAAGATATTTCCTTTTTCACCATAGCCGTCTACGGGCTTCCAAATATCCCTTTGCCAATTCCACAAGAACAGCCTTAGCGAAAGGCTTCTTGAAGGGAAAGATGTAACTCTGTGAGATGAATTAACAGAACACAGAGCAGTTTCTCAGAAAGCTTCTTTCCAATTTTGAACGGAAGATATTTCCTTTTTCACCATAGCCCTCTATGGGCTTCCAAATATCCCTTTGCCAATTCCACAAGAACAGACTTAGCAAAAGGCTTCTTGAAGGGAAAGATGTAACTCTGTGAGATGAATTAACAGAACACAGAGCAGTTTCTCAGAAAGCTTCTTTCCAGTTTTGAACGGAAGTTATTTCCTTTTTCACCATAGCCCTCTATGGGCTTCCAAATATCCCTTTGCCAATTCCCCAAGAACAGCCTTAGTGAAAGGCTTCTTGAAGGGAAAGATGTAACTCTGTGAGATGAATTAACAGAACACAGAGCAGTTTCTCAGAAAGCTTCTTTCCAGTTTTGAACGGAAGATATTTCCTTTTTCACCATAGCCCTCTATGGGATTCCAAATATCCCTTTGCCAATTCCACAAGAACAGCCTTAGCGAAAGGCTTCTTGAAGGGAAAGATGTAACTCTGTGAGATGAATTAACAGAACACAGAGCAGTTTCTCAGAAAGCTTCTTTCCAGTTTTGAACGGAAGATATTTCCTTTTTCACCATAGCCCTCTATGGGCTTCCAAATATCCCTTGGCCAATTCCACAAGAACAGCCTTAGCGAAAGGCTTCTTGAAGGGAAAGATGTAACTCTGTGAGATGAATTAACAGAACACAGAGCAGTTTCTCAGAAAGCTTCTTTCCAGTTTTGAACGGAAGATATTTCCTTTTTCACCATAGCCCTCTATGGGCTTCCAAATATCCCTTTGCCAATTCCACAAGAACAGCCTTAGCGAAAGGCTTCTTGAAGGGAAAGATGTAACTCTGTGAGATGAACTAACAGAACACAGAGCAGTTTCTCAGAAAGCTTCTTTCCAGTTTTGAACGGAAGATATTTCCTTTTTCACCATAGCCCTCTAAGGGCTTCCAAATATCCCTTTGCCAATTCCACAAGAACAGCCTTAGCGAAACGCTTCTTGAAGGGAAAGATGTAACTCTGTGAGATGAATTAACAGAACACAGAGCAGTTTCTCAGAAAGCTTCTTTCCAGTTTTGAACGGAAGATATTTCCTTTTTCACCATAGCCCTCTATGGGCTTCCAAATATCCCTTTGCCAATTCCACAACAACAGCCTTAGCGAAAGGCTTCTTGAAGGGAAAGATGTAACTCTGTGAGATGAATTAACAGAACACAGAGCAGTTTCTCAAAAGCTTCTTTCCAGTTTTGAACGGAAGATATTTCCTTTTTCACCATAGCCGTCTACAGGCTTCCAAATATCCCTTTGCCAATTCCACAAGAACAGCCTTAGCGAAAGGCTTCTTGAAGGGAAAGATGTAACTCTGTGAGATGAATTAACAGAACACAGAGCAGTTTCTCAGAAAGCTTCTTTCCAATTTTGAACGGAAGATATTTCCTTTTTCACCATAGCCCTCTATGGGCTTCCAAATATCCCTTTGCCAATTCCACAAGAACAGACTTAGCGAAAGGCTTCTTGAAGGGAAAGATGTAACTCTGTGAGATGAATTAACAGAACACAGAGCAGTTTCTCAGAAAGCTTCTTTCCAGTTTTGAACGGAAGTTATTTCCTTTTTCACCATAGCCCTCTATGGGCTTCCAAATATCCCTTTGCCAATTCCCCAAGAACAGCCTTAGTGAAAGGCTTCTTGAAGGGAAAGATGTAACTCTGTGAGATGAATTAACAGAACACAGAGCAGTTTCTCAGAAAGCTTCTTTCCAGTTTTGAACGGAAGATATTTCCTTTTTCACCATAGCCCTCTATGGGATTCCAAATATCCCTTTGCCAATTCCACAAGAACAGCCTTAGCGAAAGGCTTCTTGAAGGGAAAGATGTAACTCTGTGAGATGAATTAACAGAACACAGAGCAGTTTCTCAGAAAGCTTCTTTGCAGTTTTGAACGGAAGATATTTCCTTTTTCACCATAGCCCTCTATGGGCTTCCAAATATCCCTTTGCCAATTCCACAAGAACAGCCTTAGCGAAAGGCTTCTTGAAGGGAAAGATGAAACTCTGTGAGATGAACTAACAGAACACAGAGCAGTTTCTCAGAAAGCTTCTTTCCAGTTTTGAACGGAAGATATTTCCTTTTTCACCATAGCCCTCTAAGGGCTTCCAAATATCCCTTTGCCAATTCCACAAGAACAGCCTTAGCGAAACGCTTCTTGAAGGGAAAGATGTAACTCTGTGAGATGAATTAACAGAACACAGAGCAGTTTCTCAGAAAGCTTCTTTCCAGTTTTGAACGGAAGATATTTCCTTTTTCACCATAGCCCTCTATGGGCTTCCAAATATCCCTTTGCCAATTCCACAACAACAGCCTTAGCGAAAGGCTTCTTGAAGGGAAAGATGTAACTCTGTGAGATGAATTAACAGAACACAGAGCAGTTTCTCAAAAGCTTCTTTCCAGTTTTGAACGGAAGATATTTCCTTTTTCACCATAGCCGTCTACGGGCTTCCAAATATCCCTTTGCCAATTCCACAAGAACAGCCTTAGCGAAAGGCTTCTTGAAGGGAAAGATGTAACTCTGTGAGATGAATTAACAGAACACAGAGCAGTTTCTCAGAAAGCTTCTTTCCAATTTTGAACGGAAGATATTTCCTTTTTCACCATAGCCCTCTATGGGCTTCCAAATATCCCTTTGCCAATTCCACAAGAACAGACTTAGCAAAAGGCTTCTTGAAGGGAAAGATGTAACTCTGTGAGATGAATTAACAGAACACAGAGCAGTTTCTCAGAAAGCTTCTTTCCAGTTTTGAACGGAAGTTATTTCCTTTTTCACCATAGCCCTCTATGGGCTTCCAAATATCCCTTTGCCAATTCCCCAAGAACAGCCTTAGTGAAAGGCTTCTTGAAGGGAAAGATGTAACTCTGTGAGATGAATTAACAGAACACAGAGCAGTTTCTCAGAAAGCTTCTTTCCAGTTTTGAACGGAAGATATTTCCTTTTTCACCATAGCCCTCTATGGGATTCCAAATATCCCTTTGCCAATTCCACAAGAACAGCCTTAGCGAAAGGCTTCTTGAAGGGAAAGATGTAACTCTGTGAGATGAATTAACAGAACACAGAGCAGTTTCTCAGAAAGCTTCTTTCCAGTTTTGAACGGAAGATATTTCCTTTTTCACCATAGCCCTCTATGGGCTTCCAAATATCCCTTGGCCAATTCCACAAGAACCGCCTTAGCGAAAGGCTTCTTGAAGGGAAAGATGTAACTCTGTGAGATGAATTAACAGAACACAGAGCAGTTTCTCAGAAAGCTTCTTTCCAGTTTTGAACGGAAGATATTACCTTTTTCACCATAGACCTCTATGGGCTTCCAAATATCCCTTTGCCAATTCCACAAGAACAGCCTTAGCGAAAGGCTTCTTGAAGGGAAAGATGTAACTCTGTGAGATGAATTAACAGAACACAGAGCAGTTTCTCAGAAAGCTTCTTTCCAGTTTTGAACGGAAGATATTTCCTTTTTCACCATAGCCCTCTATGGGATTCCAAATATCCCTTTGCCAATTCCACAAGAACAGCCTTAGCGAAAGGCTTCTTGAAGGGAAAGATGTAACTCTGTGAGATGAATTAACAGAACACAGAGCAGTTTCTCAGAAAGCTTCTTTCCAGTTTTGAACGGAAGATATTTCCTTTTTCACCATAGCCCTCTATGGGCTTCCAAATATCCCTTTGCCAATTCCACAAGAACAGCCTTAGCGAAAGGCTTCTTGAAGGGAAAGATGTAACTCTGTGAGATGAACTAACAGAACACAGAGCAGTTTCTCAGAAAGCTTCTTTCCAGTTTTGAACGGAAGATATTTCCTTTTTCACCATAGACCTCTATGGGCTTCCAAATATCCCTTTGCCAATTCCACAAGAACAGCCTTAGCGAAAGGCTTCTTGAAGGGAAAGATGTAACTCTGTGAGATGAACTAACAGAACACAGAGCAGTTTCTCAGAAACCTTCTTTCCAGTTTTGAACGGAAAATATTTCCTTTTTCACCATAGCCCTCTATGGGCTTCCAAATATCCCTTTGCCAATTCCACAAGAACAGCATTAGCGAAAGGCTTCTTGAAGGGAAAGATGTAACTCTGTGAGATGAATTAACAGAACACAGAACAGTTTCTCAGAAAGCTTCTTTCCAGTTTTGAAAGGAAGATATTTCCTTTTTCACCATAGCCCTCTAAGGGCTTCCAAATATCCCTTTGCCAATTCCACAAGAACAGCCTTAGCGAAAGGCTTCTTGAAGGGAAAGATGTAACTCTGTGAGATGAATTAACAGAACACAGAGCAGTTTCTCAGAAAGCTTCTTTCCAGTTTTGAACGGAAGATATTTCCTTTTTCACCATAGCCCTCTATGGGCTTCCAAATATCCCTTTGCCAATTCCACAAGAACAGCCTTAGCGAAAGGCTTCTTGAAGGGAAAGATGTAACTCTGTGAGATGAATTAACAGAACACAGAGCAGTTTCTCAGAAAGCTTCTTTCTAGTTTTGAACGGAAGATATTTCCTTTTTCACCATAGCCCTCTATGGGCTTCCAAATATCCCTTTGCCAATTCCACAAGAACAGCCTTAGCGAAAGGCTTCTTGAAGGGAAAGATGTAACTCTGTGAGATGAACTAACAGAACACAGAGCAGTTTCTCAGAAACCTTCTTTCCAGTTTTTAACGGAAGATATTTCCTTTTTCACCATAGCCCTCTATGGGCTTCCAAATATCCCTTGGCCAATTCCACAAGAACAGCCTTAGCGAAAGGCTTCTTGAAGGGAAAGATGTAACTCTGTGAGATGAATTAACAGAACACAGAGCAGTTTCTCAGAAAGCTTCTTTCCAGTTTTGAACGGAAGATATTTCCTTTTTCACCATAGCCCTCTATGGGCTTCCAAATATCCCTTTGCCAATTCCACAAGAACAGCCTTAGCGAAAGGCTTCTTGAAGGGAATGATGTAACTCTGTGAGATGAACTAACAGAACACAGAGCAGTTTCTCAGAAACCTTCTTTCCAGTTTTGAACGGAAGATATTTCCTTTTTCACCATAGCCCTCTATGGGCTTCCAAATATCCCTTTGCCAATTCCACAAGAACAGCCTTAGCGAAAGGCTTCTTGAAGGGAAAGATGTAACTCTGTGAGATGAATTAACAGAACACAGAACAGTTTCTCAGAAAGCTTCTTTCCAGTTTTGAACGGAAGATATTTCCTTTTTCCCCATAGCCCTCTATGGGCTTCCAAATATCCCTTTGCCAATTCCACAAGAACAGCCTTAGCGAAAGGCTTCTTGATGGGAAAGATGTAACTCTGTGAGATGAATTAACAGAACACAGAGCAGTTTCTCAGAAAGCTTCTTTCCAGTTTTGAACGGAAGATATTTCCTTTTTCACCATAGACCTCTATGGGCTTCCAAATATCCCTTTGCCAATTCCACAAGAACAGCCTTAGCGAAAGGCTTCTTGAAGGGAAAGATGTAACTCTGTGAGATGAACTAACAGAACACAGAGCAGTTTCTCAGAAACCTTCTTTCCAGTTTTGAACGGAAAATATTTCCTTTTTCACCATAGCCCTCTAAGGGCTTCCAAATATCCCTTTGCCAATTCCACAAGAACAGCATTAGCGAAAGGCTTCTTGAAGGGAAAGATGTAACTCTGTGAGATGAATTAACAGAACACAGAACAGTTTCTCAGAAAGCTTCTTTCCAGTTTTGAACGGAAGATATTTCCTTTTTCACCATAGCCCTCTAAGGGCTTCCAAATATCCCTTTGCCAATTCCACAAGAACAGCCTTAGCGAAAGGCTTCTTGAAGGGAAAGATGTAACTCTGTGAGATGAATTAACAGAACACAGAGCAGTTTCTCAGAAAGCTTCTTTCCAGTTTTGAACGGAAGATATTTCCTTTTTCACCATAGCCGTCTATGGGCTTCCAAATATCCTTTTGCCAATTCCACAAGAACAGCCTTAGCGAAAGGCTTCTTGAAGGGAAAGATGTAACTCTGTGAGATGAATTAACAGAACACAGAGCAGTTTCTCAGAAAGCTTCTTTCCAGTTTTGAACGGAAGATATTTCCTTTTTCACCATAGCCCTCTATGGGCTTCCAAATATCCATTTGCCAATTCCACAAGAACAGCCTTAGCGAAAGGCTTCTTGAAGTGAAAGATGTAACTCTGTGAGATGAATTAACAGAACACAGAGCAGTTTCTCAGAAAGTTTCTTTTCAGTTTTGAACGGAAGATATTTCCTTTTTCACCATAGCCCTCTATGGGCTTCCAAATATCCCTTTGCCAATTCCACAACAACAGCCTTAGCGAAAGGCTTCTTGAAGGGAAAGATGTAACTCTGTGAGATGAACTAACAGAACACAGAGCAGTTTCTCAGAAAGCTTCTTTCCAGTTTTGAACGGAAGATATTTCCTTTTTCACCATAGCCCTCTAAGGGCTTCCAAATATCCCTTTGCCAATTCCACAAGAACAGCCTTAGCGAAACGCTTCTTGAAGGGAAAGATGTAACTCTGTGAGATGAATTAACAGAACACAGAGCAGTTTCTCAGAAAGCTTCTTTCCAGTTTTGAACGGAAGATATTTCCTTTTTCACCATAGCACTCTATGGGCTTCCAAATATCCCTTTGCCAATTCCACAAGAACAGCCTAAGCGAAAGGCTTCTTGAAGGGAAAGATGTAACTCTGTGAGATGAATTAACAGAACACAGAGCAGTTTCTCAAAAGCTTCTTTCCAGTTTTGAACGGAAGATATTTCCTTTTTCACCATAGCCCTCTATGGGCTTCCAAATATCCTTTTGCCAATTCCACAAGAACAGCCTTAGCGAAAGGCTTCTTGAAGGGAAAGATGTAACTCTGTGAGATGAATTAACAGAACACAGAGCAGTTTCTCAGAAAGCTTCTTTCCAGTTTTGAACGGAAGATATTTCCTTTTTCACCATAGCCCTCTATTGGCTTCCAAATATCCCTTTGCCAATTCCACAAGAACAGCCTTAGCTAAAGGCTTCTTGAAGTGAAAGATGTAACTCTGTGAGATGAATTAACAGAACACAGAACAGTTTCTCAGAAAGCTTCTTTTCAGTTTTGAACGGAAGATATTTCCTTTTTCACCATAGCCCTCTATGGGCTTCCAAATATCCCTTTGCCAATTCCACAAGAACAGCCTTAGCGAAAGGCTTCTTGAAGTGAAAGATGTAACTCTGTGAGATGAACTAACAGAACACAGAGCAGTTTCTCAGAAAGCTTCTTTCCAGTTTTGAACGGAAGATATTTCCTTTTTCACCATAGCCCTCTATGGGCTTCCAAATATCCCTTTGCCAATTCCACAACAACAGCCTTAGCGAAAGGCTTCTTGAAGGGAAAGATGTAACTCTGTGAGATGAATTAACAGAACACAGAGCAGTTTCTCAAAAGCTTCTTTCCAGTTTTGAACGGAAGATATTTCCTTTTTCACCATAGCCGTCTACGGGCTTCCAAATATCCCTTTGCCAATTCCACAAGAACAGCCTTAGCGAAAGGCTTCTTGAAGGGAAAGATGTAACTCTGTGAGATGAATTAACAGAACACAGAGCAATTTCTCAGAAAGCTTCTTTCCAATTTTGAACGGAAGATATTTCCTTTTTCACCATAGCCCTCTATGGGCTTCCAAATATCCCTTTGCCAATTCCACAAGAACAGACTTAGCGAAAGGCTTCTTGAAGGGAAAGATGTAACTCTGTGAGATGAATTAACAGAACACAGAGCAGTTTCTCAGAAAGCTTCTTTCCAGTTTTGAACGGAAGATATTTCCTTTTTCACCATAGCCCTCTATGGGCTTCCAAATATCCCTTTGCCAATTCCACAACAACAGCCTTAGCGAAAGGCTTCTTGAAGAGAAAGATGTAACTCTGTGAGATGAATTAACAGAACACAGAGCAGTTTCTCAAAGCTTCTTTCCAGTTTTGAACGGAAGATATTTCCTTTTTCACCATAGCCGTCTACGGGCTTCCAAATATCCCTTTGCCAATTCCACAAGAACAGCCTTAGCGAAAGGCTTCTTGAAGGGAAAGATGTAACTCTGTGAGATGAATTAACAGAACACAGAGCAGTTTCTCAGAAAGCTTCTTTCCAATTTTGAACGGAAGATATTTCCTTTTTCACCATAGCCCTCTATGGGCTTCCAAATATCCCTTTGCCAATTCCACAAGAACAGACTTAGCGAAAGGCTTCTTGAAGGGAAAGATGTAACTCTGTGAGATGAATTAACAGAACACAGAGCAGTTTCTCAGAAAGCTTCTTTCCAGTTTTGAACGGAAGTTATTTCCTTTTTCACCATAGCCCTCTATGGGCTTCCAAATATCCCTTTGCCAATTCCACAAGAACAGCCTTAGTGAAAGGCTTCTTGAAGGGAAAGATGTAACTCTGTGAGATGAATTAACACAACACAGAGCAGTTTCTCAGAAAGCTTCTTTGCAGTTTTGAACGGAAGATATTTCCTTTTTCACCATAGCCCTCTATGGGATTCCAAATATCCCTTTGCCAATTCCACAAGAACAGCCTTAGCGAAAGGCTTCTTGAAGGGAAAGATGTAACTCTGTGAGATGAATTAACAGAACACAGAGCAGTTTCTCAGAAAGCTTCTTTCCAGTTTTGAACGGAAGATATTTCCTTTTTCACCATAGCCCTCTATGGGCTTCCAAATATCCCTTTGCCAATTCCACAACAACAGCCTTAGCGAAAGGCTTCTTGAAGGGAAAGATGTAACTCTGTGAGATGAATTAACAGAACACAGAGCAGTTTCTCAGAAAGCTTCTTTCCAGTTTTGAACGGAAGATATTTCCTTTTTCACCATAGCCCTCTATGGGCTTCCAAATATCCCTTTGCCAATTCCACAAGAACAGCCTTAGCGAAAGGCTTCTTGAAGGGAAAGATGTAACTCTGTGAGATGAATTAACAGAACACAGAGCAGTTTCTCAGAAAGCTTCTTTCTAGTTTTGAACGGAAGATATTTCCTTTTTCACCATAGCCCTCTATGGGCTTCCAAATATCCCTTTGCCAATTCCACAAGAAAAGCCTTAGCGAACGGCTTCTTGAAGGGAAAGATGTAACTCTGTGAGATGAACTAACAGAACACAGAGCAGTTTCTCAGAAAGCTTCTTTCCAGTTTTGAACGGAAGATATTTCCTTTTTCACCATAGCCCTCTATGGGCTTCCAAATATCCCTTGGCCAATTCCACAAGAACAGCCTTAGCGAAAGGCTTCTTGAAGGGAAAGATGTAACTCTGTGAGATGAATTAACAGAACACAGAGCAGTTTCTCAGAAAGCTTCTTTCCAGTTTTGAACGGAAGATATTTCCTTTTTCACCATAGCCCTCTATGGGCTTCCAAATATCCCTTTGCCAATTCCACAAGAACAGCCTTAGCGAAAGGCTTCTTGAAGGGAATGATGTAACTCTGTGAGATGAACTAACAGAACACAGAGCAGTTTCTCAGAAACCTTCTTTCCAGTTTTGAACGGAAGATATTTCCTTTTTCACCATAGCCCTCTATGGGCTTCCAAATATCCCTTTGCCAATTCCACAAGAACAGCCTTAGCGAAAGGCTTCTTGAAGGGAAAGATGTAACTCTGTGAGATGAATTAACAGAACACAGAACAGTTTCTCAGAAAGCTTCTTTCCAGTTTTGAACGGAAGATATTTCCTTTTTCCCCATAGCCCTCTATGGGCTTCCAAATATCCCTTTGCCAATTCCACAAGAACAGCCTTAGCGAAAGGCTTCTTGATGGGAAAGATGTAACTCTGTGAGATGAATTAACAGAACACAGAGCAGTTTCTCAGAAAGCTTCTTTCCAGTTTTGAACGGAAGATATTTCCTTTTTCACCATAGACCTCTATGGGCTTCCAAATATCCCTTTGCCAATTCCACAAGAACAGCCTTAGCGAAAGGCTTCTTGAAGGGAAAGATGTAACTCTGTGAGATGAACTAACAGAACACAGAGCAGTTTCTCAGAAACCTTCTTTCCAGTTTTGAACGGAAAATATTTCCTTTTTCACCATAGCCCTCTAAGGGCTTCCAAATATCCCTTTGCCAATTCCACAAGAACAGCATTAGCGAAAGGCTTCTTGAAGGGAAAGATGTAACTCTGTGAGATGAATTAACAGAACACAGAGCAGTTTCTCAGAAAGCTTCTTTCCAGTTTTGAACGGAAGATATTTCCTTTTTCACCATAGCCCTCTAAGGGCTTCCAAATATCCCTTTGCCAATTCCACAAGAACAGCCTTAGCGAAAGGCTTCTTGAAGGGAAAGATGTAACTCTGTGAGATGAATTAACAGAACACAGAGCAGTTTCTCAGAAAGCTTCTTTCCAGTTTTGAACGGAAGATATTTCCTTTTTCACCATAGCCGTCTATGGGCTTCCAAATATCCTTTTGCCAATTCCACAAGAACAGCCTTAGCGAAAGGCTTCTTGAAGGGAAAGATGTAACTCTGTGAGATGAATTAACAGAACACAGAGCAGTTTCTCAGAAAGCTTCTTTCCAGTTTTGAACGGAAGATATTTCCTTTTTCACCATAGCCCTCTATGGGCTTCCAAATATCCATTTGCCAATTCCACAAGAACAGCCTTAGCGAAAGGCTTCTTGAAGTGAAAGATGTAACTCTGTGAGATGAATTAACAGAACACAGAGCAGTTTCTCAGAAAGTTTCTTTTCAGTTTTGAACGGAAGATATTTCCTTTTTCACCATAGCCCTCTATGGGCTTCCAAATATCCCTTTGCCAATTCCACAACAACAGCCTTAGCGAAAGGCTTCTTGAAGGGAAAGATGTAACTCTGTGAGATGAACTAACAGAACACAGAGCAGTTTCTCAGAAAGCTTCTTTCCAGTTTTGAACGGAAGATATTTCCTTTTTCACCATAGCCCTCTAAGGGCTTCCAAATATCCCTTTGCCAATTCCACAAGAACAGCCTTAGCGAAACGCTTCTTGAAGGGAAAGATGTAACTCTGTGAGATGAATTAACAGAACACAGAGCAGTTTCTCAGAAAGCTTCTTTCCAGTTTTGAACGGAAGATATTTCCTTTTTCACCATAGCACTCTATGGGCTTCCAAATATCCCTTTGCCAATTCCACAAGAACAGCCTAAGCGAAAGGCTTCTTGAAGGGAAAGATGTAACTCTGTGAGATGAATTAACAGAACACAGAGCAGTTTCTCAAAAGCTTCTTTCCAGTTTTGAACGGAAGATATTTCCTTTTTCACCATAGCCCTCTATGGGCTTCCAAATATCCTTTTGCCAATTCCACAAGAACAGCCTTAGCGAAAGGCTTCTTGAAGGGAAAGATGTAACTCTGTGAGATGAATTAACAGAACACAGAGCAGTTTCTCAGAAAGCTTCTTTCCAGTTTTGAACGGAAGATATTTCCTTTTTCACCATAGCCCTCTATTGGCTTCCAAATATCCCTTTGCCAATTCCACAAGAACAGCCTTAGCTAAAGGCTTCTTGAAGTGAAAGATGTAACTCTGTGAGATGAATTAACAGAACACAGAACAGTTTCTCAGAAAGCTTCTTTTCAGTTTTGAACGGAAGATATTTCCTTTTTCACCATAGCCCTCTATGGGCTTCCAAATATCCCTTTGCCAATTCCACAAGAACAGCCTTAGCGAAAGGCTTCTTGAAGTGAAAGATGTAACTCTGTGAGATGAACTAACAGAACACAGAGCAGTTTCTCAGAAAGCTTCTTTCTAGTTTTGAACGGAAGATATTTCCTTTTTCACCATAGCCCTCTATGGGCTTCCAAATATCCCTTTGCCAATTCCACAACAACAGCCTTAGCGAAAGGCTTCTTGAAGGGAAAGATGTAACTCTGTGAGATGAATTAACAGAACACAGAGCAGTTTCTCAAAAGCTTCTTTCCAGTTTTGAACGGAAGATATTTCCTTTTTCACCATAGCCGTCTACGGGCTTCCAAATATCCCTTTGCCAATTCCACAAGAACAGCCTTAGCGAAAGGCTTCTTGAAGGGAAAGATGTAACTCTGTGAGATGAATTAACAGAACACAGAGCAATTTCTCAGAAAGCTTCTTTCCAATTTTGAACGGAAGATATTTCCTTTTTCACCATAGCCCTCTATGGGCTTCCAAATATCCCTTTGCCAATTCCACAAGAACAGACTTAGCGAAAGGCTTCTTGAAGGGAAAGATGTAACTCTGTGAGATGAATTAACAGAACACAGAGCAGTTTCTCAGAAAGCTTCTTTCCAGTTTTGAACGGAAGATATTTCCTTTTTCACCATAGCCCTCTATGGGCTTCCAAATATCCCTTTGCCAATTCCACAACAACAGCCTTAGCGAAAGGCTTCTTGAAGAGAAAGATGTAACTCTGTGAGATGAATTAACAGAACACAGAGCAGTTTCTCAAAGCTTCTTTCCAGTTTTGAACGGAAGATATTTCCTTTTTCACCATAGCCGTCTACGGGCTTCCAAATATCCCTTTGCCAATTCCACAAGAACAGCCTTAGCGAAAGGCTTCTTGAAGGGAAAGATGTAACTCTGTGCGATGAATTAACAGAACACAGAGCAGTTTCTCAGAAAGCTTCTTTCCAATTTTGAACGGAAGATATTTCCTTTTTCACCATAGCCCTCTATGGGCTTCCAAATATCCCTTTGCCAATTCCACAAGAACAGACTTAGCAAAAGGCTTCTTGAAGTGAAAGATGTAACTCTGTGAGATGAATTAACAGAACACAGAGCAGTTTCTCAGAAAGCTTCTTTCCAGTTTTGAACGGCAGTTATTTCCTTTTTCACCATAGCCCTCTATGGGCTTCCAAATATCCCTTTGCCAATTCCCCAAGAACAGCCTTAGTGAAAGGCTTCTTGAAGGGAAAGATGTAACTCTGTGAGATGAATTAACAGAACACAGAGCAGTTTCTCAGAAAGCTTCTTTCCAGTTTTGAACGGAAGATATTTCCTTTTTCACCATAGCCCTCTATGGGATTCCAAATATCCCTTTGCCAATTCCACAAGAACAGCCTTAGCGAAAGGCTTCTTGAAGGGAAAGATGTAACTCTGTGAGATGAATTAACAGAACACAGAGCAGTTTCTCAGAAAGCTTCTTTCCAGTTTTGAACGGAAGATATTTCCTTTTTCACCATAGATCTCTATGGGCTTCCAAATATCCCTTGGCCAATTCCACAAGAACAGCCTTAGCGAAAGGCTTCTTGAAGGGAAAGATGTAACTCTGTGAGATGAATTAACAGAACACAGAGCAGTTTCTCAGAAAGCTTCTTTCCAGTTTTGAACGGAAGATATTTCCTATTCACCATAGACCTCTATGGGCTTCCAAATATCCCTTTGCCAATTCCACAAGAACAGCCTTAGCGAAAGGCTTCTTGAAGGGAAAGATGTAACTCTGTGAGATGAACTAACAGAACACAGAGCAGTTTCTCAGAAACCTTCTTTCCAGTTTTGAACGGAAAATATTTCCTTTTTCACCATAGCCCTCTATGGGCTTCCAAATATCCCTTTGCCAATTCCACAAGAACAGCATTAGCGAAAGGCTTCTTGAAGGGAAAGATGTAACTCTGTGAGATGAATTAACAGAACACAGAACAGTTTCTCAGAAAGCTTCTTTCCAGTTTTGAACGGAAGATATTTCCTTTTTCACCATAGCCCTCTAAGGGCTTCCAAATATCCCTTTGCCAATTCCACAAGAACAGCCTTAGCGAAAGGCTTCTTGAAGGGAAAGATGTAACTCTGTGAGATGAATTAACAGAACACAGAGCAGTTTCTCAGAAAGCTTCTTTCCAGTTTTGAACGGAAGATATTTCCTTTTTCACCATAGCCCTCTATGGGCTTCCAAATATCCCTTTGCCAATTCCACAAGAACAGCCTTAGCGAAAGGCTTCTTGAAGGGAATGATGTAACTCTGTGAGATGAACTAACAGAACACAGAGCAGTTTCTCAGAAACCTTCTTTCCAGTTTTGAACGGAAGATATTTCCTTTTTCACCATAGCCCTCTATGGGCTTCCAAATATCCCTTTGCCAATTCCACAAGAACAGCCTTAGCGAAAGGCTTCTTGAAGGGAAAGATGTAACTCTGTGAGATGAATTAACAGAACACAGAACAGTTTCTCAGAAAGCTTCTTTCCAGTTTTGAACGGAAGATATTTCCTTTTTCCCCATAGCCCTCTATGGGCTTCCAAATATCCCTTTGCCAATTCCACAAGAACAGCCTTAGCGAAAGGCTTCTTGAAGGGAAAGATGTAACTCTGTGAGATGAATTAACAGAACACAGAGCAGTTTCTCAGAAAGCTTCTTTCCAGTTTTGAACGGAAGATATTTCCTTTTTCACCATAGACCTCTATGGGCTTCCAAATATCCCTTTGCCAATTCCACAAGAACAGCCTTAGCGAAAGGCTTCTTGAAGGGAAAGATGTAACTCTGTGAGATGAACTAACAGAACACAGAGCAGTTTCTCAGAAACCTTCTTTCCAGTTTTGAACGGAAAATATTTCCTTTTTCACCATAGCCCTCTATGGGCTTCCAAATATCCCTTTGCCAATTCCACAAGAACAGCATTAGCGAAAGGCTTCTTGAAGGGAAAGATGTAACTCTGTGAGATGAATTAACAGAACACAGAACAGTTTCTCAGAAAGCTTCTTTCCAGTTTTGAACGGAAGATATTTCCTTTTTCACCATAGCCCTCTAAGGGCTTCCAAATATCCCTTTGCCAATTCCACAAGAACAGCCTTAGCGAAAGGCTTCTTGAAGGGAAAGATGTAACTCTGTGAGATGAATTAACAGAACACAGAGCAGTTTCTCAGAAAGCTTCTTTCCAGTTTTGAACGGAAGATATTTCCTTTTTCACCATAGCCCTCTATGGGCTTCCAAATATCCCTTTGCCAATTCCACAAGAACAGCCTTAGCGAAAGGCTTCTTGAAGGGAAAGATGTAACTCTGTGAGATGAATTATCGGAACACAGAGCAGTTTCTCAGAAAGCTTCTTTCTAGTTTTGAACGGAAGATATTTCCTTTTTCACCATAGCCCTCTATGGGCTTCCAAATATCCCTTTGCCAATTCCACAAGAACAGCCTTAGCGAAAGGCTTCTTGAAGGGAAAGATGTAACTCTGTGAGATGAACTAACAGAACACAGAGCAGTTTCTCAGAAAGCTTCTTTCCAGTTTTGAACGGAAGATATTTCCTTTTTCACCATAGCCCTCTATGGGCTTCCAAATATCCCTTTGCCAATTCCACAAGAACAGCATTAGCGAAACGCTTCTTGAAGGGAAAGATGTAACTCTGTGAGATGAATTAACAGAACACAGAGCAGTTTCTCAGAAAGCTTCTTTCCAGTTTTGAACGGAAGATATTTCCTTTTTCACCATAGCCCTCTATGGGCTTCCAAATATCCCTTTGCCAATTAAACAAGAACAGCCTTAGCGAAAGGCTTCTTGAAGGGAAAGATGTAACTCTGTGAGATGAATTAACAGAACACAGAGCAGTTTCTCAGAAAGCTTCTTTCCAGTTTTGAACGGAAGATATTTCCTTTTTCACCATAGCCGTCTATGGGCTTCCAAATATCCTTTTGCCAATTCCACAAGAACAGCCTTAGCGAAAGGCTTCTTGAAGGGAAAGATGTAACTCTGTGAGATGAATTAACAGAACACAGAGCAGTTTCTCAGAAAGCTTCTTTCCAGTTTTGAACGGAAGATATTTCCTTTTTCACCATAGCCCTCTATGGGCTTCCAAATATCCATTTGCCAATTCCACAAGAACAGCCTTAGCGAAAGGCTTCTTGAAGTGAAAGATGTAACTCTGTGAGATGAATTAACAGAACACAGAGCAGTTTCTCAGAAAGTTTCTTTTCAGTTTTGAACGGAAGATATTTCCTTTTTCACCATAGCCCTCTATGGGCTTCCAAATATCCCTTTGCCAATTCCACAACAACAGCCTTAGCGAAAGGCTTCTTGAAGGGAAAGATGTAACTCTGTGAGATGAACTAACAGAACACAGAGCAGTTTCTCAGAAAGCTTCTTTCCAGTTTTGAACGGAAGATATTTCCTTTTTCACCATAGCCCTCTAAGGGCTTCCAAATATCCCTTTGCCAATTCCACAAGAACAGCCTTAGCGAAACGCTTCTTGAAGGGAAAGATGTAACTCTGTGAGATGAATTAACAGAACACAGAGCAGTTTCTCAGAAAGCTTCTTTCCAGTTTTGAACGGAAGATATTTCCTTTTTCACCATAGCCCTCTATGGGCTTCCAAATATCCCTTTGCCAATTCCACAAGAACAGCCTAAGCGAAAGGCTTCTTGAAGGGAAAGATGTAACTCTGTGAGATGAATTAACAGAACACAGAGCAGTTTCTCAAAAGCTTCTTTCCAGTTTTGAACGGAAGATATTTCCTTTTTCACCATAGCCCTCTATGGGCTTCCAAATATCCTTTTGCCAATTCCACAAGAACAGCCTTAGCGAAAGGCTTCTTGAAGGGAAAGATGTAACTCTGTGAGATGAATTAACAGAACACAGAGCAGTTTCTCAGAAAGCTTCTTTCCAGTTTTGAACGGAAGATATTTCCTTTTTCACCATAGCCCTCTATTGGCTTCCAAATATCCCTTTGCCAATTCCACAAGAACAGCCTTAGCTAAAGGCTTCTTGAAGTGAAAGATGTAACTCTGTGAGATGAATTAACAGAACACAGAACAGTTTCTCAGAAAGCTTCTTTTCAGTTTTGAACGGAAGATATTTCCTTTTTCACCATAGCCCTCTATGGGCTTCCAAATATCCCTTTGCCAATTCCACAGGAACAGCCTTAGCGAAAGGCTTCTTGAAGTGAAAGATGTAACTCTGTGAGATGAACTAACAGAACACAGAGCAGTTTCTCAGAAAGCTTCTTTCCAGTTTTGAACGGAAGATATTTCCTTTTTCACCATAGCCCTCTATGGGCTTCCAAATATCCCTTTGCCAATTCCACAACAACAGCCTTAGCGAAAGGCTTCTTGAAGGGAAAGATGTAACTCTGTGAGATGAATTAACAGAACACAGAGCAGTTTCTCAAAAGCTTCTTTCCAGTTTTGAACGGAAGATATTTCCTTTTTCACCATAGCCGTCTACGGGCTTCCAAATATCCCTTTGCCAATTCCACAAGAACAGCCTTAGCGAAAGGCTTCTTGAAGGGAAAGATGTAACTCTGTGAGATGAATTAACAGAACACAGAGCAATTTCTCAGAAAGCTTCTTTCCAATTTTGAACGGAAGATATTTCCTTTTTCACCATAGCCCTCTATGGGCTTCCAAATATCCCTTTGCCAATTCCACAAGAACAGACTTAGCGAAAGGCTTCTTGAAGGGAAAGATGTAACTCTGTGAGATGAATTAACAGAACACAGAGCAGTTTCTCAGAAAGCTTCTTTCCAGTTTTGAACGGAAGTTATTTCCTTTTTCACCATAGCCCTCTATGGGCTTCCAAATATCCCTTTGCCAATTCCACAAGAACAGCCTTAGTGAAAGGCTTCTTGAAGGGAAAGATGTAACTTTGTGAGATGAATTAACAGAACACAGAGCAGTTTCTCAAAAGCTTCTTTCCAGTTTTGAACGGAAGATATTTCCTTTTTCACCATAGCCGTCTATGGGCTTCCAAATATCCTTTTGCCAATTCCACAAGAACAGCCTTAGCGAAAGGCTTCTTGAAGGGAAAGATGTAACTCTGTGAGATGAACTAACAGAACACAGAGCAGTTTCTCAGAAAGCTTCTTTCCAGTTTTGAATGGAAGATATTTCCTTTTTCACCATAGCCCTCTATGGGCTTCCAAATATCCCTTTGCCAATTCCACAAGAACAGCCTTAGCGAAAGGCTTCTTGAAGGGAAAGATGTAACTCTGTGAGATGAATTAACAGAACACAGAGCAGTTTGTCAGAAAGCTTCTTTCCAGTTTTGAACGGAAGATATTTCCTTTTTCACCATAGCCCTCTATGGGCTTCCAAATATCCCTTTGCCAATTCCACAAGAACAGCCTTAGTGAAAGGCTTCTTGAAGGGAATGATGTAACTCTGTGAGATGAACTAACAGAACACAGAGCAGTTTCTCAGAAACCTTCTTTCCAGTTTTGAACGGAAGATATTTCCTTTTTCACCATAGCCCTCTATGGGCTTCCAAATATCCCTTGCCAATTCCACAAGAACAGCCTTAGCGAAAGGCTTCTTGAAGGGAAAGATGTAACTCTGTGAGATGAATTAACAGAACACAGAACAGTTTCTCAGAAAGCTTCTTTCCAGTTTTGAACGGAAGATATTTCCTTTTTCACCATAGCCCTCTATGGGCTTCCAAATATCCCTTTGCCAATTCCACAAGAACAGCCTTAGCGAAAGGCTTCTTGAAGGGAAAGATGTAACTCTGTGAGATGAATTAACAGAACACAGAGCAGTTTCTCAGAAAGCTTCTTTCCAGTTTTGAACGGAAGATATTTCCTTTTTCACCATAGACCTCTATGGGCTTCCAAATATCCCTTTGCCAATTCCACAAGAACAGCCTTAGCGAAAGGCTTCTTGAAGGGAAAGATGTAACTCTGTGAGATGAACTAACAGAACACAGAGCAGTTTCTCAGAAACCTTCTTTCCAGTTTTGAACGGAAAATATTTCCTTTTTCACCATAGCCCTCTATGGGCTTCCAAATATCCTTTTGCCAATTCCACAAGAACAGCATTAGCGAAAGGCTTCTTGAAGGGAAAGATGTAACTCTGTGAGATGAATTAACAGAACACAGAACAGTTTCTCAGAAAGCTTCTTTCCAGTTTTGAAAGGAAGATATTTCCTTTCTCACCATAGCCCTCTAAGGGCTTCCAAATATCCCTTTGCCAATTCCACAAGAACAGCCTTAGCGAAAGGCTTCTTGAAGGGAAAGATGTAACTCTGTGAGATGAATTAACAGAACACATAGCAGTTTCTCAGAAAGCTTCTTTCCAGTTTTGAACGGAAGATATTTCCTTTTTCACCATAGCCCTCTATGGGCTTCCAAATATCCCTTTGCCAATTCCACAAGAACAGCCTTAGCGAAAGGCTTCTTGAAGGGAAAGATGTAACTCTGTGAGATGAATTAACAGAACACAGAGCAGTTTCTCAGAAAGCTTCTTTCCAGTTTTGAACGGCAGTTATTTCCTTTTTCACCATAGCCCTCTATGGGCTTCCAAATATCCCTTTGCCAATTCCCCAAGAACAGCCTTAGTGAAAGGCTTCTTGAAGGGAAAGATGTAACTCTGTGAGATGAATTAACAGAACACAGAGCAGTTTCTCAGAAAGCTTCTTTCCAGTTTTGAACGGAAGATATTTCCTTTTTCACCATAGCCCTCTATGGGATTCCAAATATCCCTTTGCCAATTCCACAAGAACAGCCTTAGCGAAAGGCTTCTTGAAGGGAAAGATGTAACTCTGTGAGATGAATTAACAGAACACAGAGCAGTTTCTCAGAAAGCTTCTTTCCAGTTTTGAACGGAAGATATTTCCTTTTTCACCATAGATCTCTATGGGCTTCCAAATATCCCTTGGCCAATTCCACAAGAACAGCCTTAGCGAAAGGCTTCTTGAAGGGAAAGATGTAACTCTGTGAGATGAATTAACAGAACACAGAGCAGTTTCTCAGAAAGCTTCTTTCCAGTTTTGAACGGAAGATATTTCCTATTCAACATAGACCTCTATGGGCTTCCAAATATCCCTTTGCCAATTCCACAAGAACAGCCTTAGCGAAAGGCTTCTTGAAGGGAAAGATGTAACTCTGTGAGATGAACTAACAGAACACAGAGCAGTTTCTCAGAAACCTTCTTTCCAGTTTTGAACGGAAAATATTTCCTTTTTCACCATAGCCCTCTATGGGCTTCCAAATATCCCTTTGCCAATTCCACAAGAACAGCATTAGCGAAAGGCTTCTTGAAGGGAAAGATGTAACTCTGTGAGATGAATTAACAGAACACAGAACAGTTTCTCAGAAAGCTTCTTTCCAGTTTTGAACGGAACATATTTCCTTTTTCACCATAGCCCTCTAAGGGCTTCCAAATATCCCTTTGCCAATTCCACAAGAACAGCCTTAGCGAAAGGCTTCTTGAAGGGAAAGATGTAACTCTGTGAGATGAATTAACAGAACACAGAGCAGTTTCTCAGAAAGCTTCTTTCCAGTTTTGAACGGAAGATATTTCCTTTTTCACCATAGCCCTCTATGGGCTTCCAAATATCCCTTTACCAATTCCACAAGAACAGCCTTAGCGAAAGGCTTCTTGAAGGGAATGATGTAACTCTGTGAGATGAACTAACAGAACACAGAGCAGTTTCTCAGAAAGCTTCTTTCCAGTTTTGAACGGAAGATATTTCCTTTTTCACCATAGCCCTCTATGGGCTTCCAAATATCCCTTTGCCAATTCCACAAGAACAGCCTTAGCGAAAGGCTTCTTGAAGGGAAAGATGTAACTCTGTGAGATGAATTAACAGAACACAGAACAGTTTCTCAGAAAGCTTCTTTCCAGTTTTGAACGGAAGATATTTCCTTTTTCCCCATAGCCCTCTATGGGCTTCCAAATATCCCTTTGCCAATTCCACAAGAACAGCCTTAGCGAAAGGCTTCTTGAAGGGAAAGATGTAACTCTGTGAGATGAATTAACAGAACACAGAGCAGTTTCTCAGAAAGCTTCTTTCCAGTTTTGAACGGAAGATATTTCCTTTTTCACCATAGACCTCTATGGGCTTCCAAATATCCCTTTGCCAATTCCACAAGAACAGCCTTAGCGAAAGGCTTCTTGAAGGGAAAGATGTAACTCTGTGAGATGAACTAACAGAACACAGAGCAGTTTCTCAGAAACCTTCTTTCCAGTTTTGAACGGAAAATATTTCCTTTTTCACCATAGCCCTCTATGGGCTTCCAAATATCCCTTTGCCAATTCCACAAGAACAGCATTAGCGAAAGGCTTCTTGAAGGGAAAGATGTAACTCTGTGAGATGAATTAACAGAACACAGAACAGTTTCTCAGAAAGCTTCTTTCCAGTTTTGAACGGAAGATATTTCCTTTTTCACCATAGCCCTCTAAGGGCTTCCAAATATCCCTTTGCCAATTCCACAAGAACAGCCTTAGCGAAAGGCTTCTTGAAGGGAAAGATGTAACTCTGTGAGATGAATTAACAGAACACAGAGCAGTTTCTCAGAAAGCTTCTTTCCAGTTTTGAACGGAAGATATTTCCTTTTTCACCATAGCCCTCTATGGGCTTCCAAATATCCCTTTGCCAATTCCACAAGAACAGCCTTAGCGAAAGGCTTCTTGAAGGGAAAGATGTAACTCTGTGAGATGAATTATCGGAACACAGAGCAGTTTCTCAGAAAGCTTCTTTCTAGTTTTGAACGGAAGATATTTCCTTTTTCACCATAGCCCTCTATGGGCTTCCAAATATCCCTTTGCCAATTCCACAAGAACAGCCTTAGCGAAAGGCTTCTTGAAGGGAAAGATGTAACTCTGTGAGATGAACTAACAGAACACAGAGCAGTTTCTCAGAAAGCTTCTTTCCAGTTTTGAACGGAAGATATTTCCTTTTTCACCATAGCCCTCTAAGGGCTTCCAAATATCCCTTTGCCAATTCCACAAGAACAGCATTAGCGAAACGCTTCTTGAAGGGAAAGATGTAACTCTGTGAGATGAATTAACAGAACACAGAGCAGTTTCTCAGAAAGCTTCTTTCCAGTTTTGAACGGAAGATATTTCCTTTTTCACCATAGCCCTCTATGGGCTTCCAAATATCCCTTTGCCAATTAAACAAGAACAGCCTTAGCGAAAGGCTTCTTGAAGGGAAAGATGTAACTCTGTGAGATGAATTAACAGAACACAGAGCAGTTTCTCAGAAAGCTTCTTTCCAGTTTTGAACGGAAGATATTTCCTTTTTCACCATAGCCGTCTATGGGCTTCCAAATATCCTTTTGCCAATTCCACAAGAACAGCCTTAGCGAAAGGCTTCTTGAAGGGAAAGATGTAACTCTGTGAGATGAATTAACAGAACACAGAGCAGTTTCTCAGAAAGCTTCTTTCCAGTTTTGAACGGAAGATATTTCCTTTTTCACCATAGCCCTCTATGGGCTTCCAAATATCCATTTGCCAATTCCACAAGAACAGCCTTAGCGAAAGGCTTCTTGAAGTGAAAGATGTAACTCTGTGAGATGAATTAACAGAACACAGAGCAGTTTCTCAGAAAGTTTCTTTTCAGTTTTGAACGGAAGATATTTCCTTTTTCACCATAGCCCTCTATGGGCTTCCAAATATCCCTTTGCCAATTCCACAACAACAGCCTTAGCGAAAGGCTTCTTGAAGGGAAAGATGTAACTCTGTGAGATGAACTAACAGAACACAGAGCAGTTTCTCAGAAAGCTTCTTTCCAGTTTTGAACGGAAGATATTTCCTTTTTCACCATAGCCCTCTAAGGGCTTCCAAATATCCCTTTGCCAATTCCACAAGAACAGCCTTAGCGAAACGCTTCTTGAAGGGAAAGATGTAACTCTGTGAGATGAATTAACAGAACACAGAGCAGTTTCTCAGAAAGCTTCTTTCCAGTTTTGAACGGAAGATATTTCCTTTTTCACCATAGCCCTCTATGGGCTTCCAAATATCCCTTTGCCAATTCCACAAGAACAGCCTAAGCGAAAGGCTTCTTGAAGGGAAAGATGTAACTCTGTGAGATGAATTAACAGAACACAGAGCAGTTTCTCAAAAGCTTCTTTCCAGTTTTGAACGGAAGATATTTCCTTTTTCACCATAGCCCTCTATGGGCTTCCAAATATCCTTTTGCCAATTCCACAAGAACAGCCTTAGCGAAAGGCTTCTTGAAGGGAAAGATGTAACTCTGTGAGATGAATTAACAGAACACAGAGCAGTTTCTCAGAAAGCTTCTTTCCAGTTTTGAACGGAAGATATTTCCTTTTTCACCATAGCCCTCTATTGGCTTCCAAATATCCCTTTGCCAATTCCACAAGAACAGCCTTAGCTAAAGGCTTCTTGAAGTGAAAGATGTAACTCTGTGAGATGAATTAACAGAACACAGAACAGTTTCTCAGAAAGCTTCTTTTCAGTTTTGAACGGAAGATATTTCCTTTTTCACCATAGCCCTCTATGGGCTTCCAAATATCCCTTTGCCAATTCCACAGGAACAGCCTTAGCGAAAGGCTTCTTGAAGTGAAAGATGTAACTCTGTGAGATGAACTAACAGAACACAGAGCAGTTTCTCAGAAAGCTTCTTTCCAGTTTTGAACGGAAGATATTTCCTTTTTCACCATAGCCCTCTATGGGCTTCCAAATATCCCTTTGCCAATTCCACAACAACAGCCTTAGCGAAAGGCTTCTTGAAGGGAAAGATGTAACTCTGTGAGATGAATTAACAGAACACAGAGCAGTTTCTCAAAAGCTTCTTTCCAGTTTTGAACGGAAGATATTTCCTTTTTCACCATAGCCGTCTACGGGCTTCCAAATATCCCTTTGCCAATTCCACAAGAACAGCCTTAGCGAAAGGCTTCTTGAAGGGAAAGATGTAACTCTGTGAGATGAATTAACAGAACACAGAGCAATTTCTCAGAAAGCTTCTTTCCAATTTTGAACGGAAGATATTTCCTTTTTCACCATAGCCCTCTATGGGCTTCCAAATATCCCTTTGCCAATTCCACAAGAACAGACTTAGCGAAAGGCTTCTTGAAGGGAAAGATGTAACTCTGTGAGATGAATTAACAGAACACAGAGCAGTTTCTCAGAAAGCTTCTTTCCAGTTTTGAACGGAAGTTATTTCCTTTTTCACCATAGCCCTCTATGGGCTTCCAAATATCCCTTTGCCAATTCCACAAGAACAGCCTTAGTGAAAGGCTTCTTGAAGGGAAAGATGTAACTTTGTGAGATGAATTAACACAACACAGAGCAGTTTCTCAGAAAGCTTCTTTCCAGTTTTGAACGGAAGATATTTCCTTTTTCACCATAGCCCTCTATGGGATTCCAAATATCCCTTTGCCAATTCCACAAGAACAGCCTTAGCGAAAGGCTTCTTGAAGGGAAAGATGTAACTCTGTGAGATGAATTAACAGAACACAGAGCAGTTTCTCAGAAAGCTTCTTTCCAGTTTTGAACGGAAGATATTTCCTTTTTCACCATAGCCCTCTATGGGCTTCCAAATATCCCTTTGCCAATTCCACAAGAACAGCCTTAGCGAAAAGCTTCTCGAATGGAAACATGTAACTCTGTGAGATGAATTAACAGAACACAGAGCAGTTTCTCAAAAGCTTCTTTCCAGTTTTGAACGGAAGATATTTCCTTTTTCACCATAGCCGTCTATGGGCTTCCAAATATCCTTTTGCCAATTCCACAAGAACAGCCTTAGCGAAAGGCTTCTTGAAGGGAAAGATGTAACTCTGTGAGATGAACTAACAGAACACAGAGCAGTTTCTCAGAAAGCTTCTTTCCAGTTTTGAATGGAAGATATTTCCTTTTTCACCATAGCCCTCTATGGGCTTCCAAATATCCCTTTGCCAATTCCACAAGAACAGCCTTAGCGAAAGGCTTCTTGAAGGGAAAGATGTAACTCTGTGAGATGAATTAACAGAACACAGAGCAGTTTGTCAGAAAGCTTCTTTCCAGTTTTGAACGGAAGATATTTCCTTTTTCACCATAGCCCTCTATGGGCTTCCAAATATCCCTTTGTCAATTCCACAAGAACAGCCTTAGTGAAAGGCTTCTTGAAGGGAATGATGTAACTCTGTGAGATGAACTAACAGAACACAGAGCAGTTTCTCAGAAACCTTCTTTCCAGTTTTGAACGGAAGATATTTCCTTTTTCACCATAGCCCTCTATGGGCTTCCAAATATCCCTTGCCAATTCCACAAGAACAGCCTTAGCGAAAGGCTTCTTGAAGGGAAAGATGTAACTCTGTGAGATGAATTAACAGAACACAGAACAGTTTCTCAGAAAGCTTCTTTCCAGTTTTGAACGGAAGATATTTCCTTTTTCACCATAGCCCTCTATGGGCTTCCAAATATCCCTTTGCCAATTCCACAAGAACAGCCTTAGCGAAAGGCTTCTTGAAGGGAAAGATGTAACTCTGTGAGATGAATTAACAGAACACAGAGCAGTTTCTCAGAAAGCTTCTTTCCAGTTTTGAACGGAAGATATTTCCTTTTTCACCATAGACCTCTATGGGCTTCCAAATATCCCTTTGCCAATTCCACAAGAACAGCCTTAGCGAAAGGCTTCTTGAAGGGAAAGATGTAACTCTGTGAGATGAACTAACAGAAAACAGAGCAGTTTCTCAGAAACCTTCTTTCCAGTTTTGAACGGAAAATATTTCCTTTTTCACCATAGCCCTCTATGGGCTTCCAAATATCCTTTTGCCAATTCCACAAGAACAGCATTAGCGAAAGGCTTCTTGAAGGGAAAGATGTAACTCTGTGAGATGAATTAACAGAACACAGAACAGTTTCTCAGAAAGCTTCTTTCCAGTTTTGAAAGGAAGATATTTCCTTTCTCACCATAGCCCTCTAAGGGCTTCCAAATATCCCTTTGCCAATTCCACAAGAACAGCCTTAGCGAAAGGCTTCTTGAAGGGAAAGATGTAACTCTGTGAGATGAATTAACAGAACACATAGCAGTTTCTCAGAAAGCTTCTTTCCAGTTTTGAACGGAAGATATTTCCTTTTTCACCATAGCCCTCTATGGGCTTCCAAATATCCCTTTGCCAATTCCACAAGAACAGCCTTAGCGAAAGGCTTCTTGAAGGGAAAGATGTAACTCTGTGAGATGAATTAACAGAACACAGAGCAGTTTCTCAGAAAGCTTCTTTCTAGTTTTGAACGGAAGATATTTCCTTTTTCACCATAGCCCTCTATGGGCTTCCAAATATCCCTTTGCCAATTCCACAAGAACAGCCTTAGCGAAAGGCTTCTTGAAGGGAAAGATGTAACTCTGTGAGATGAACTAACAGAACACAGAGCAGTTTCTCAGAAAGCTTCTTTCCAGTTTTGAACGGAAGATATTTCCTTTTTCACCATAGCCCTCTAAGGGCTTCCAAATATCCCTTTGCCAATTCCACAAGAACAGCCTTAGCGAAACGCTTCTTGAAGGGAAAGATGTAACTCTGTGAGATGAATTAACAGAACACAGAGCAGTTTCTCAGAAAGCTTCTTTCCAGTTTTGAACGGAAGATATTTCCTTTTTCACCATAGCCCTCTATGGGCTTCCAAATATCCCTTTGCCAATTAAACAAGAACAGCCTTAGCGAAAGGCTTCTGGAAGGGAAAGATGTAACTCTGTGAGATGAATTAACAGAACACAGAGCAGTTTCTCAAAAGCTTCTTTCCAGTTTTGAACGGAAGATATTTCCTTTTTCACCATAGCCGTCTATGGGCTTCCAAATATCCCTTTGCCAATTCCACAAGAACAGCCTTAGCGAAAGGCTTCTTGAAGTGAAAGATGTAACTCTGTGAGATGAATTAACAGAACACAGAGCAGTTTCTCAGAAAGCTTCTTTTCAGTTTTGAACGGAAGATATTTCCTTTTTCACCATAGCCCTCTATGGGCTTCCAAATATCCCTTTGCCAATTCCACAAGAACAGCCTTAGCGAAACGCTTCTTGAAGGGAAATATGTAACTCTGTGAGATGAATTAACAGAACACAGAGCAGTTTCTCAGAAAGCTTCTTTCCAGTTTTGAACGGAAGATATTTCCTTTTTCACCATAGCCCTCTATGGGCTTCCAAATATCCCTTTGCCAATTCCACAAGAACAGCCTAAGCGAAAGGCTTCTTGAGGGGAAAGATGTAACTCTGTGAGATGAATTAACAGAACACAGAGCAGTTTCTCAAAAGCTTCTTTCCAGTTTTGAACGGAAGATATTTCCTTTTTCACCATAGCCCTCTATTGGCTTCCAAATATCCCTTTGCCAATTCCACAAGAACAGCCTTAGCGAAAGGCTTCTTGAAGGGAAAGATGTAACTCTGTGAGATGAATTAACAGAACACAGAACAGTTTCTCAGAAAGCTTCTTTTCAGTTTTGAACGGAAGATATTTCCTTTTTCACCATAGCCCTCTATGGGCTTCCAAATATCCCTTTGCCAATTCCACAAGAACAGCCTTAGCGAAAGGCTTCTTGAAGTGAAAGATGTAACTCTGTGAGATGAATTAACAGAACACAGAGCAGTTTCTCAGAAAGCTTCTTTCCAGTTTTGAACGGAAGATATTTCCTTTTTCACCATAGCCCTCTATGGGCTTCCAAATATCCCTTTGCCAATTCCACAAGAACAGCCTTACCGAAAGGCTTCTTGAAGGGAAAGATGTAACGCTGTGAGATGAATTAACAGAACACAGAGCAGTTTCTCAAAAGCTTCTTTCCAGTTTTGAACGGAAGATATTTCCTTTTTCACCATAGCCGTCTATGGGCTTCCAAATATCCCTTTGCCAATTCCACAAGAACAGCCTTAGCGAAAGGCTTCTTGAAGGGAAAGATGTAACTCTGTGAGATGAATTAACAGAACACAGAGCAGTTTCTCAGAAAGCTGCTTTCCAGTTTTGAACGGAAGATATTTCCTTTTTCACCATAGCCCTCTATGGGCTTCCAAGTATCCCTTTGCCAATTCCACAAGAACAGACTTATCGAAAGGCTTCTTGAAGGGAAAGATGTAACTCTGTGAGATGAATTAACAGAACACAGAGCAGTTTCTCAGAAAGCTTCTTTCCAGTTTTGAACGGAAGATATTTCCTTTTTCACCATAGCCCTCTATGGGCTTCCAAATATCCCTTTGCCAATTCCACAAGAACAGCCTTAATGAAAGGCTTCTTGAAGGGAAAGATGTAACTCTGTGAGATGAATTAACAGAACACAGAGCAGTTTCTCAGAAAGCTTCTTTCCAGTTTTGAAAGGAAGATATTTCCTTTTTCCCCATAGCCCTCTATGGGCTTCCAAATATCCCTTTGCCAATTCCACAAGAACAGCCTTAGCGAAAGGCTTCTTCAAGGGAAAGATGTAACTCTGTGAGATGAATTAACAGAACACAGAGCAGTTTCTCAGAAAGCGTCTTTCCAGTTTTGAACGGAAGATATTTCCTTTTTCACCATAGCCCTCTATGGGCTTCCAAATATCCCTTTGCCAATTCCACAAGAACAGCCTTAGCGAAAGGCTTCTTGAAGGGAAAGATGTAACTCTGTGAGATGAATTAACAGAACACAGAGCAGTTTCTCAGAAAGCTTCTTTCTAGTTTTGAACGGAAGATATTTCCTTTTTCACCATAGCCCTCTAAGGGCTTCCAAATATCCCTTTGCCAATTCCACAAGAACAGCCTTAGCGAAACGCTTCTTGAAGGGAAAGATGTAACTCTGTGAGATGAATTAACAGAACACAGAGCAGTTTCTCAGAAAGCTTCTTTCCAGTTTTGAACGGAAGATATTTCCTTTTTCACCATAGCCCTCTATGGGCTTCCAAATATCCCTTTGCCAATTCCACAAGAACAGCCTTAGCTAAAGGCTTCTTGAAGGGAAAGATGTAACTCTGTGAGATGAATTAACACAACACAGAGCAGTTTCTCAGAAAGCTTCTTTCTAGTTTTGAACGGAAGATATTTCCTTTTTCACCATAGCCCTCTATGGGCTTCCAAATATCCCTTTGCCAATTCCACAAGAACAGCCTTAGCGAAAGGCTTCTTGAAGGGAAAGATGTAACTCTGTGAGATGAACTAACAGAACACAGAGCAGTTTCTCAGAAACCTTCTTTCCAGTTTTGAACGGAAGATATTTCCTTTTTCACCATAGCCCTCTAAGGGCTTCCAAATATCCCTTTGCCAATTCCACAAGAACAGCCTTAGCGAAACGCTTCTTGAAGGGAAAGATGTAACTCTGTGAGATGAATTAACAGAACACAGAGCAGTTTCTCAAAAGCTTCTTTCCAGTTTTGAACGGAAGATATTTCCTTTTTCACCATAGCCGTCTATGGGCTTCCAAATATCCTTTTGCCAATTCCACAAGAACAGCCTTAGCGAAAGGCTTCTTGAAGGGAAAGATGTAACTCTGTGAGATGAATTAACAGAACACAGAGCAGTTTCTAAGAAAGCTTCTTTCTAGTTTTGAACGGCAGATATTTCCTTTTTCACCATAGCCCTCTATGGGCTTCCAAATATCCCTTTGCCAATTCCACAAGAACAGCCTTAGCGAAAGGCTTCTTGAAGGGAAAGATGTAACTCTGTGAGATGAATTAACAGAACACAGAGCAGTTTCTCAGAAAGCTTCTTTCCAGTTTTGAACGGAAGATATTTCCTTTTTCACCATAGCCCTCTATGGGCTTCCAAATATCCCTTTGCGAATTCCACAAGAACAGCCTTAGCGAAAGGCTTCTTGAAGTGAAAGATGTAACTCTGTGAGATGAATTCACAGAACACAGAGCAGTTTCTCAGAAAGCTTCTTTTCAGTTTTGAACGGAAGATATTTCCTTTTTCACCATAGCCCTCTACGGGCTTCCAAATATCCCTTTGCCAATTCAACAAGAACAGCCTTAGCGAAAGGCTTCTTGAAGGGAAAGATGTAACTCTGTGAGATGAACTAACAGAACACAGAGCAGTTTCTCAGAAAGCTTCTTTCCAGTTTTGAACGGAAGATATTTCCTTTTTCACCATAGCCCTCTAAGGGCTTCCAAATATCCCTTTGCCAATTCCACAAGAACAGCCTTAGCGAAACGCTTCTTGAAGGGAAAGATGTAACTCTGTGAGATGAATTAACAGAACACAGAGCAGTTTCTCAGAAAGCTTCTTTCCAGTTTTGAACGGAAGATATTTCCTTTTTCACCATAGCCCTCTATGGGCTTCCAAATATCCCTTTGCCAATTCCACAAGAACAGCCTTAGCGAAAGGCTTCTTGAAGGGAAAGATGTAACTCTGTGAGATGAATTAACAGAACACAGAGCAGTTTCTCAAAAGCTTCTTTCCAGTTTTGAACGGAAGATATTTCCTTTTTCACCATAGCCCTCTATGGGCTTCCAAATATCCTTTTGCCAATTCCACAAGAACAGCCTTAGCGAAAGGCTTCTTGAAGGGAAAGATGTAACTCTGTGAGATGAATTAACAGAACACAGAGCAGTTTCTCAGAAAGCTTCTTTCCAGTTTTGAAAGGAAGATATTTCCTTTTTCACCATAGCCCTCTATTGGCTTCCAAATATCCCTTTGCCAATTCCACAAGAACAGCCTTAGCGAAAGGCCTCTTGAAGTGAAAGATGTAACTCTGTGAGATGAATTAACAGAACACAGAACAGTTTCTCAGAAAGCTTCTTTTCAGTTTTGAACGGAAGATATTTCCTTTTTCACCATAGCCCTCTATGGGCTTCCAAATATCCCTTTGCCAATTCCACAAGAACAGCCTTAGCGAAAGGCTTCTTGAAGGGAAAGATGTAACTCTGTGAGATGAACTAACAGAACACAGAGCAGTTTCTCAGAAAGCTTCTTTCCAGTTTTGAACGGAAGATATTTCCTTTTTCACCATAGCCCTCTATGGGCTTCCAAATATCCCTTTGCCAATTCCACAAGAACAGCCTAAGCGAAAGGCTTCTTGAAGGGAAAGATGTAACTCTGTGAGATGAATTAACAGAACACAGAGCAGTTTCTCAAAAGCTTCTTTCCAGTTTTGAACGGAAGATATTTCCTTTTTCACCATAGCCCTCTATGGGCTTCCAAATATCCCTTTGCCAATTCCACAAGAACAGCCTTAGCGAAAGGCTTCTTGACGGGAAAGATGTAACTCTGTGAGATGAATTAACAGAACACAGAGCAGTTTCTCAGAAAGCTTCTTTCCAGTTTTGAACGGAAGATATTTCCTTTTTCACCATAGCCCTCTATGGGCTTCAAAGTAACCCTTTGCCAATTCCACAAGAACAGACTTATCGAAAGGCTTCTTGAAGGGAAAGATGTAACTCTGTGAGATGAATTAACAGAACACAGAACAGTTTCTCAGAAAGCTTCTTTCCAGTTTTGAACGGAAGATATTTCCTTTTTCACCATAGCCCTCTATGGGCTTCCAAATATCCCTTTGCCAATTCCACAAGAACAGCCTTAGTGAAAGGCTTCTTGAAGGGAAATATGTAACTCTGTGAGATGAATTAACAGAACAGAGAGCAGTTTCTCAGAAAGCTTCTTTCCAGTTTTGAAAGGAAGATATTTCCTTTTTCACCATAGCCCTCTATGGGCTTCCAAATATCCCTTTGCCAATTCCACAAGAACAGCCTTAGCGAAAGGCTTCTTCAAGGGAAAGATGTAACTCTGTGAGATGAATTAACAGAACACAGAGCAGTTTCTCAGAAAGCGTCTTTCCAGTTTTGAACGGAAGATATTTCCTTTTTCACCATAGCCCTCTAAGGGCTTCCAAATATCCCTTTGCCAATTCCACAAGAACAGCCTTAGCGAAAGGCTTCTTGAAGGGAAAGATGTAACTCTGTGAGATGAATTAACAGAACACAGAGCAGTTTCTCAGAAAGCTTCTTTCTAGTTTTGAACGGAAGATATTTCCTTTTTCACCATAGCCCTCTATGGGCTTCCAAATATCCCTTTGCCAATTCCACAAGAACAGCCTTAGCGAAAGGCTTCTTGAAGGGAAAGATGTAACTCTGTGAGATGAATTAACAGAACACAGAGCAGTTTCTCAGAAAGCTTCTTTCCAGTTTTGAACGGAAGATATTTCCTTTTTCACCGTAGCCGTCTATGGGCTTCCAAATATCCCTTTGCCAATTCCACAAGAACAGCCTTAGTGAAAGGCTTCTTGAAGGGAAAGATGTAACTCTGTGAGATGAATTAACAGAACACAGAGCAGTTTCTCAGAAAGCTTCTTTCCAGTTTTGAAAGGAAGATATTTCCTTTTTCACCATAGCCCTCTAAGGGCTTCCAAATATCCCTTTGCCAATTCCACAAGAACAGCCTTAGCGAAAGGCTTCTTCAAGGGAAATATGTAACTCTGTGAGATGAATTAACAGAACACAGAGCAGTTTCTCAGAAAGCGTCTTTCCAGTTTTGAACGGAAGATATTTCCTTTTTCACCTTAGCCCTCTATGGGCTTCCAAATATCCCTTTGCCAATTCCCCAAGAACAGCCTTAGCGAAAGGCTTCTTGAAGGGAAAGATGTAACTCTGTGAGATGAATTAACAGAACACAGAGCAGTTTCTCAGAAAGCTTCTTTCCAGTTTTGAACGGAAGATATTTCCTTTTTCACCATAGCCCTCTATGGGCTTCCAAATATCCCTTTGCCAATTCCACAAGAACAGCCTTAGCGAAAGGTTTCTTGAAGGGAAAGATGTAACTCTGTGAGATGAATTAACAGAACACAGAGCAGTTTCTCAGAAAGCTTCTTTCCAGTTTTGAACGGAAGATATTTCCTTTTTCACCATAGCCCTCTATGGGCTTCCAAATATCCCTTTGCCAATTCCACAAGAACAGACTTAGTGAAAGGCTTCTTGAAGGGAAAGATGTAACTCTGTGAGTTGAATTAACAGAACACAGAGCAGTTTCTCAGAAAGCTTCTTTCCAGTTTTGAACGGAAGATATTTCCTTTTTCACCATAGCCCTCTATGGGCTTCCAAATATCCCTTTGCCAATTCCACAAGAACAGCCTTAGCGAAAGGCTTCTTGAAGGGAAAGATGTAACTCTGTGAGATGAACTAACAGAACACAGAGCAGTTTCTCAGAAAGCTTCTTTCCAGTTTTGAACGGAAGATATTTCCTTTTTCACCATAGCCCTCTCTTGGCTTCCAAATATCCCTTTGCCAATTCCACAAGAACAGCCTTAGCGAAAGGCTTCTTGAAGGGAAAGATGTAACTCTGTGAGATGAATTAACAGAACACAGAGCAGTTTCTCAAAAGCTTCTTTCCAGTTTTGAACGGAAGATATTTCCTTTTTCACCATAGCCGTCTATGTGCTTCCAAATATCCTTTTGCCAATTCCACAAGAACAGCCTTAGCGAAAGGCTTCTTGAAGGGAAAGATGTAACTCTGTGAGATGAATTAACAGAACACAGAGCAGTTTCTCAGAAAGCTTCTTTTCAGTTTTGAACGGAAGATATTTCCTTTTTCACCATAGCCCTCTATGGGCTTCCAAATATCCCTTTGCCAATTCCCCAAGAACAGCCTTAGCGAAAGGCTTCTTGAAGGGAAAGATGTAACTCTGTGAGATGAACTAACAGAACACAGAGCAGTTTCTCAGAAAGCTTCTTTCCAGTTTTGAACGGAAGATATTTCCTTATTCACCATAGCCGTCTATGGGCTTCCAAATATCCCTTTGCCAATTCCACAAGAACAGCCTTAGCGAAAGGCTTCTTGAAGGGAAAGATGTAACTCTGTGAGATGAATTAACAGAACACAGAACAGTTTCTCAGAAAGCTTCTTTCTAGTTTTGAAGGGAAGATATTTCCTTTTTCACCATAGCCCTCTATGGGCTTCCAAATATCCCTTTGCGAATTCCACAAGAACAGCCTTAGCGAAAGGCTTCTTGAACGGAAAGATGTAACTCTGTGAGATGAATTAACAGAACACAGAGCAGTTTCTCAGAAAGCTTCTTTCCAGTTTTGAACCGAAGATATTTCCTTTTTCACCATAGCCCTCTATGGGCTTCCAAATATCCCTTTGCCAATTCCACAAGAACAGCCTTAGCGAAAGGCTTCTTGAAGTGAAAGATGTAACTCTGTGAGATGAATTAACAGAACACAGAACAGTTTCTCAGAAAGCTTCTTTTCAGTTTTGAACAGAAGATATTTCCTTTTTCACCATAGCCCTCTATGGGCTTCCAAATATCCCTTTGCCACTTCCATAAGAACAGCCTTAGCGAAAGGCTTCTTGAAGGGAAAGATGTAACTCTGTGAGATGAATTAACAGAACACAGAGCAGTTTCTCAGAAAGCTACTTTCCAGTTTTGAACGGAAGATATTTCCTTTTTCACCATAGCCGTCTATGGGCTTCCAAATATCCCTTTGCCAATTCCACAAGAACAGCCTTAGTGAAAGGCTTCTTGAAGGGAAAGATGTAACTCTGTGAGATGAATTAACAGAACACAGAGCAGTTTCTCAGAAAGCTTCTTTCCAGTTTTGAAAGGAAGATATTTCCTTTTTCACCATAGCCCTCTATGGGCTTCCAAATATCCCTTTGCCAATTCCACAAGAACAGCCTTAGCGAAAGGCTTCTTCAAGGGAAAGATGTAACTCTGTGAGATGAATTAACAGAACACAGAGCAGTTTCTCAGAAAGCGTCTTTCCAGTTTTGAACGGAAGATATTTCCTTTTTCACCATAGCCCTCTAGGGGTTCCAAATATCCCTTTGCCAATTCCACAAGAACAGCCTTAGCGAAAGGCTTCTTGAAGGGAAAGATGTAACTCTGTGAGATGAATTAAAAGAACACAGAGCAGTTTCTCAAAAGATTCTTTCCAGTTTTGAACGGAAGATATTTACTTTTTCACCATAGCCGTCTATGGGCTTCCAAATATCCCTTTGCCAATTTCACAAGAACAGCCTTAGCGAAAGGCTTCTTGAAGGGAAAGATGTAACTCTGTGAGATGAATTAACAGAACACAGAGCAGTTTCTCAGAAAGCGTCTTTCCAGTTTTGAACGGAAGATGTTTCCTTTTTCACCATAGCCCTCTATGGGCTTCCAAATATCCCTTTGCCAATTCCACAAGAACAGCCTTAGCGAAAGGCTTCTTGAAGGGAAAGATGTAACTCTGTGAGGTGAATTAACAGAACACAGAGCAGTTTCTCAGAAAGCTTCTTTCCAGTTTTGAACGGAAGATATTTCCTTTTTCACCATAGCCCTCTATGGGCTTCCAAATATCCCTTTGCCAATTCCACAAGAACAGCCTTAGCGAAAGGCTTCTTGAAGGGAAAAATGTAACTCTGTTAGATGAATTAACAGAACACAGAACAGTTTCTCAGAAAGCTTCTTTTCAGTTTTGAACGGAAGATATTTCCTTTTTCACCATAGCCCTCTATGGGCTTCCAAATATCCCTTTGCCAATTCCACAAGAACAGCCTTAGCGAAAGGCTTCTTGAAGGGAAAGATGTAACTCTGTGAGATGAACTAACAGAACACAGAGCAGTTTCTCAGAAAGCTTCTTTCCAGTTTTGAACGGAAGATATTTCCTTTTTCACCATAGCCCTCTAAGGGCTTCCAAATATCCCTTTGCCAATTCCACAAGAACAGTCTTAGCGAAACGCTTCTTGAAGGGAAAGATGTAACTCTGTGAGATGAATTAACAGAACACAGAGCAGTTTCTCAGAAAGCTTCTTTCCAGTTTTGAACGGAAGATATTTCCTTTTTCACCATAGCCCTCTATGGGCTTCCAAATATCCCTTTGCCAATTCCACAAGAACAGCCTTAGCGAAAGGCTTCTTGAAGGGAAAGATGTAACTCTGTGAGATGAATTAACAGAACACAGAGCAGTTTCTCAAAAGCTTCTTTCCAGTTTTGAACGGAAGATATTTCCTTTTTCAACACAGCCGTCTATGGGCTTCCAAATATCCTTATGCCAATTCCACAAGAACAGCCTTAGCGAAAGGCTTCTGGAAGGGAAAGATGTAACTCTGTGAGATGAATTAACAGAACACAGAGCAGTTTCTCAGAAAGCTTCTTTCCAGTTTTGAACGGAAGATATTTCCTTTTTCACCATAGCCCTCTATGGGCTTCCAAATATCCCTTTGCCAATTCCACAAGAACAGACTTAGCGAAAGGCTTCTTGAAGGGAAAGATGTAACTATGTGAGATGAATTAACAGAACACAGAGCAGTTTCTCAGAAAGCTTCTTTCCAGTTTTGAACGGAAGATATTTCCTTTTTCACCATAGCCCTCTATGGGCTTCCAAATATCCCTTTGCCAATTCCACAAGAACAGCCTTAGTGAAAGGCTTCTTGAAGGGAAAGATGTAACTCTGTGAGTTGAATTAACAGAACACAGAGCAGTTTCTCAGAAAGCTTCTTTCCAGTTTTGAACGGAAGATATTTCCTTTTTCACCATAGCCCTCTACGGGCTTCCAAATATCCCTTTGCCAATTCCACAAGAACAGCCTTAGCGAAAGGCTTCTTGAAGGGAAAGATGTAACTCTGTGAGATGAACTAACAGAACACAGAGCAGTTTCTCAGAAAGCTTCTTTCCAGTTTTGGACGGAAGATATTTCCTTTTTCACCATAGCCCTCTATGGGCTTCCAAATATCCCTTTGCCAATTCCACAAGAACAGCCTTAGCGAAAGGCTTCTTGAAGGGAAATATGTAACTCTGTGAGATGAATTAACAGAACACAGAGCAGTTTCTCAGAAAGCTTCTTTCCAGTTTTGAACGGAAGATATTTCCTTTTTCACCATAGCCCTCTATGGGCTTCCAAATATCCCTTTGCCAATTCCACAAGAACAGCCTTAGCGAAAGGCTTCTTGAAGGGAAAGATGTAACTCTGTGAGATGAATTAACAGAACACAGAGCAGTTTCTCAGAAAGCTTCTTTCCAGTTTTGAACGGAAGATATTTCCTTTTTCACCATAGCCCTCTATGGGCTTCCAAATATCCCTTTGCCAATTCCACAAGAACAGCCTTAGCGAAAGGCTTCTTGAAGGGAAAGATGTAACTCTGTGAGATGAATTAACAGAACACAGAGCAGTTTCTCAGAAAGCTTCTTTCCAGTTTTGAACGGAATATATTTCCTTTTTCACCATAGCCCTCTATGGGCTTCCAAATATCCCTTTGCCAATTCCACAAGAACAGCCTTAGCGAAAGGCTTCTTGAAGGGAAAGATGTAACTCTGTGAGATGAATTAACAGAACACAGAGCAGTTTCTCAAAAGATTCTTTCCAGTTTTGAACGGAAGATATTTCCTTTTTCACCATAGCCGTCTATGGGCTTCCAAATATCCCTTTGCCAATTCCACAAGAACAGCCTTAGCGAAAGGCTTCTTGAAGTGAAAGATGTAACTCTGTGAGATGAATTAACAGAACACAGAGCAGTTTCTCAGAAAGCTTCTTTTCAGTTTTGAACGGAAGATATTTCCTTTTTCACCATAGCCCTCTATGGGCTTCCAAATATCCCTTTGCCAATTCCACAAGAACAGCCTTAGCGAAACGCTTCTTGAAGGGAAATATGTAACTCTGTGAGATGAATTAACAGAACACAGAGCAGTTTCTCAGAAAGCTTCTTTCCAGTTTTGAACGGAAGATATTTCCTTTTTCACCATAGCCCTCTATGGGCTTCCAAATATCCCTTTGCCAATTCCACAAGAACAGCCTAAGCGAAAGGCTTCTTGAGGGGAAAGATGTAACTCTGTGAGATGAATTAACAGAACACAGAGCAGTTTCTCAAAAGCTTCTTTCCAGTTTTGAACGGAAGATATTTCCTTTTTCACCATAGCCCTCTATTGGCTTCCAAATATCCCTTTGCCAATTCCACAAGAACAGCCTTAGCGAAAGGCTTCTTGAAGGGAAAGATGTAACTCTGTGAGATGAATTAACAGAACACAGAACAGTTTCTCAGAAAGCTTCTTTTCAGTTTTGAACGGAAGATATTTCCTTTTTCACCATAGCCCTCTATGGGCTTCCAAATATCCCTTTGCCAATTCCACAAGAACAGCCTTAGCGAAAGGCTTCTTGAAGTGAAAGATGTAACTCTGTGAGATGAATTAACAGAACACAGAGCAGTTTCTCAGAAAGCTTCTTTCCAGTTTTGAACGGAAGATATTTCCTTTTTCACCATAGCCCTCTATGGGCTTCCAAATATCCCTTTGCCAATTCCACAAGAACAGCCTTACCGAAAGGCTTCTTGAAGGGAAAGATGTAACGCTGTGAGATGAATTAACAGAACACAGAGCAGTTTCTCAAAAGCTTCTTTCCAGTTTTGAACGGAAGATATTTCCTTTTTCACCATAGCCGTCTATGGGCTTCCAAATATCCCTTTGCCAATTCCACAAGAACAGCCTTAGCGAAAGGCTTCTTGAAGGGAAAGATGTAACTCTGTGAGATGAATTAACAGAACACAGAGCAGTTTCTCAGAAAGCTTCTTTCCAGTTTTGAAAGGAAGATATTTCCTTTTTCACCATAGCCCTCTATGGGCTTCCAAATATCCCTTTGCCAATTCCACAAGAACAGCCTTAGCGAAAGGCTTCTTCAAGGGAAAGATGTAACTCTGTGAGATGAATTAACAGAACACAGAGCAGTTTCTCAGAAAGCGTCTTTCCAGTTTTGAACGGAAGATATTTCCTTTTTCACCATAGCCCTCTATGGGCTTCCAAATATCCCTTTGCCAATTCCACAAGAACAGCCTTAGCGAAAGGCTTCTTGAAGGGAAAGATGTAACTCTGTGAGATGAATTAACAGAACACAGAGCAGTTTCTCAGAAAGCTTCTTTCTAGTTTTGAACGGAAGATATTTCCTTTTTCACCATAGCCCTCTAAGGGCTTCCAAATATCCCTTTGCCAATTCCACAAGAACAGCCTTAGCGAAACGCTTCTTGAAGGGAAAGATGTAACTCTGTGAGATGAATTAACAGAACACAGAGCAGTTTCTCAGAAAGCTTCTTTCCAGTTTTGAACGGAAGATATTTCCTTTTTCACCATAGCCCTCTATGGGCTTCCAAATATCCCTTTGCCAATTCCACAAGAACAGCCTTAGCTAAAGGCTTCTTGAAGGGAAAGATGTAACTCTGTGAGATGAATTAACACAACACAGAGCAGTTTCTCAGAAAGCTTCTTTCTAGTTTTGAACGGAAGATATTTCCTTTTTCACCATAGCCCTCTATGGGCTTCCAAATATCCCTTTGCCAATTCCACAAGAACAGCCTTAGCGAAAGGCTTCTTGAAGGGAAAGATGTAACTCTGTGAGATGAACTAACAGAACACAGAGCAGTTTCTCAGAAACCTTCTTTCCAGTTTTGAACGGAAGATATTTCCTTTTTCACCATAGCCCTCTAAGGGCTTCCAAATATCCCTTTGCCAATTCCACAAGAACAGCCTTAGCGAAACGCTTCTTGAAGGGAAAGATGTAACTCTGTGAGATGAATTAACAGAACACAGAGCAGTTTCTCAAAAGCTTCTTTCCAGTTTTGAACGGAAGATATTTCCTTTTTCACCATAGCCGTCTATGGGCTTCCAAATATCCTTTTGCCAATTCCACAAGAACAGCCTTAGCGAAAGGCTTCTTGAAGGGAAAGATGTAACTCTGTGAGATGAATTAACAGAACAAGAGCAGTTTCTAAGAAAGCTTCTTTCTAGTTTTGAACGGCAGATATTTCCTTTTTCACCATAGCCCTCTATGGGCTTCCAAATATCCCTTTGCCAATTCCACAAGAACAGCCTTAGCGAAAGGCTTCTTGAAGGGAAAGATGTAACTCTGTGAGATGAATTAACAGAACACAGAGCAGTTTCTCAGAAAGCTTCTTTCCAGTTTTGAACGGAAGATATTTCCTTTTTCACCATAGCCCTCTATGGGCTTCCAAATATCCCTTTGCGAATTCCACAAGAACAGCCTTAGCGAAAGGCTTCTTGAAGTGAAAGATGTAACTCTGTGAGATGAATTCACAGAACACAGAGCAGTTTCTCAGAAAGCTTCTTTTCAGTTTTGAACGGAAGATATTTCCTTTTTCACCATAGCCCTCTACGGGCTTCCAAATATCCCTTTGCCAATTCCACAAGAACAGCCTTAGCGAAAGGCTTCTTGAAGGGAAAGATGTAACTCTGTGAGATGAACTAACAGAACACAGAGCAGTTTCTCAGAAAGCTTCTTTCCAGTTTTGAACGGAAGATATTTCCTTTTTCACCATAGCCCTCTAAGGGCTTCCAAATATCCCTTTGCCAATTCCACAAGAACAGCCTTAGCGAAACGCTTCTTGAAGGGAAAGATGTAACTCTGTGAGATGAATTAACAGAACACAGAGCAGTTTCTCAGAAAGCTTCTTTCCAGTTTTGAACGGAAGATATTTCCTTTTTCACCATAGCCCTCTATGGGCTTCCAAATATCCCTTTGCCAATTCCACAAGAACAGCCTTAGCGAAAGGCTTCTTGAAGGGAAAGATGTAACTCTGTGAGATGAATTAACAGAACACAGAGCAGTTTCTCAAAAGCTTCTTTCCAGTTTTGAACGGAAGATATTTCCTTTTTCACCATAGCCCTCTATGGGCTTCCAAATATCCTTTTGCCAATTCCACAAGAACAGCCTTAGCGAAAGGCTTCTTGAAGGGAAAGATGTAACTCTGTGAGATGAATTAACAGAACACAGAGCAGTTTCTCAGAAAGCTTCTTTCCAGTTTTGAAAGGAAGATATTTCCTTTTTCACCATAGCCCTCTATTGGCTTCCAAATATCCCTTTGCCAATTCCACAAGAACAGCCTTAGCGAAAGGCCTCTTGAAGTGAAAGATGTAACTCTGTGAGATGAATTAACAGAACACAGAACAGTTTCTCAGAAAGCTTCTTTTCAGTTTTGAACGGAAGATATTTCCTTTTTCACCATAGCCCTCTATGGGCTTCCAAATATCCCTTTGCCAATTCCACAAGAACAGCCTTAGCGAAAGGCTTCTTGAAGGGAAAGATGTAACTCTGTGAGATGAACTAACAGAACACAGAGCAGTTTCTCAGAAAGCTTCTTTCCAGTTTTGAACGGAAGATATTTCCTTTTTCACCATAGCCCTCTATGGGCTTCCAAATATCCCTTTGCCAATTCCACAAGAACAGCCTAAGCGAAAGGCTTCTTGAAGGGAAAGATGTAACTCTGTGAGATGAATTAACAGAACACAGAGCAGTTTCTCAAAAGCTTCTTTCCAGTTTTGAACGGAAGATATTTCCTTTTTCACCATAGCCCTCTATGGGCTTCCAAATATCCCTTTGCCAATTCCACAAGAACAGCCTTAGCGAAAGGCTTCTTGAAGGGAAAGATGTAACTCTGTGAGATGAATTAACAGAACACAGAGCAGTTTCTCAGAAAGCTTCTTTCCAGTTTTGAACGGAAGATATTTCCTTTTTCACCATAGCCCTCTATGGGCTTCAAAGTAACCCTTTGCCAATTCCACAAGAACAGACTTATCGAAAGGCTTCTTGAAGGGAAAGATGTAACTCTGTGAGATGAATTAACAGAACACAGAACAGTTTCTCAGAAAGCTTCTTTCCAGTTTTGAACGGAAGATATTTCCTTTTTCACCATAGCCCTCTATGGGCTTCCAAATATCCCTTTGCCAATTCCACAAGAACAGCCTTAGTGAAAGGCTTCTTGAAGGGAAATATGTAACTCTGTGAGATGAATTAACAGAACAGAGAGCAGTTTCTCAGAAAGCTTCTTTCCAGTTTTGAAAGGAAGATATTTCCTTTTTCACCATAGCCCTCTATGGGCTTCCAAATATCCCTTTGCCAATTCCACAAGAACAGCCTTAGCGAAAGGCTTCTTCAAGGGAAAGATATAACTCTGTGAGATGAATTAACAGAACACAGAGCAGTTTCTCAGAAAGCGTCTTTCCAGTTTTGAACGGAAGATATTTCCTTTTTCACCATAGCCCTCTAAGGGCTTCCAAATATCCCTTTGCCAATTCCACAAGAACAGCCTTAGCGAAAGGCTTCTTGAAGGGAAAGATGTAACTCTGTGAGATGAATTAACAGAACACAGAGCAGTTTCTCAGAAAGCTTCTTTCTAGTTTTGAACGGAAGATATTTCCTTTTTCACCATAGCCCTCTATGGGCTTCCAAATATCCCTTTGCCAATTCCACAAGAACAGCCTTAGCGAAAGGCTTCTTGAAGGGAAAGATGTAACTCTGTGAGATGAATTAACAGAACACAGAGCAGTTTCTCAGAAAGCTTCTTTCCAGTTTTGAACGGAAGATATTTCCTTTTTCACCGTAGCCGTCTATGGGCTTCCAAATATCCCTTTTCCAATTCCACAAGAACAGCCTTAGTGAAAGGCTTCTTGAAGGGAAAGATGTAACTCTGTGAGATGAATTAACAGAACACAGAGCAGTTTCTCAGAAAGCTTCTTTCCAGTTTTGAAAGGAAGATATTTCCTTTTTCACCATAGCCCTCTATGGGCTTCCAAATATCCCTTTGCCAATTCCACAAGAACAGCCTTAGCGAAAGGCTTCTTCAAGGGAAATATGTAACTCTGTGAGATGAATTAACAGAACACAGAGCAGTTTCTCAGAAAGCGTCTTTCCAGTTTTGAACGGAAGATATTTCCTTTTTCACCTTAGCCCTCTATGGGCTTCCAAATATCCCTTTGCCAATTCCCCAAGAACAGCCTTAGCGAAAGGCTTCTTGAAGGGAAAGATGTAACTCTGTGAGATGAATTAACAGAACACAGAGCAGTTTCTCAGAAAGCTTCTTTCCAGTTTTGAACGGAAGATATTTCCTTTTTCACCATAGCCCTCTATGGGCTTCCAAATATCCCTTTGCCAATTCCACAAGAACAGCCTTAGCGAAAGGTTTCTTGAAGGGAAAGATGTAACTCTGTGAGATGAATTAACAGAACACAGAGCAGTTTCTCAGAAAGCTTCTTTCCAGTTTTGAACGGAAGATATTTCCTTTTTCACCATAGCCCTCTATGGGCTTCCAAATATCCCTTTGCCAATTCCACAAGAACAGACTTAGTGAAAGGCTTCTTGAAGGGAAAGATATAACTCTGTGAGTTGAATTAACAGAACACAGAGCAGTTTCTCAGAAAGCTTCTTTCCAGTTTTGAACGGAAGATATTTCCTTTTTCACCATAGCCCTCTATGGGCTTCCAAATATCCCTTTGCCAATTCCACAAGAACAGCCTTAGCGAAAGGCTTCTTGAAGGGAAAGATGTAACTCTGTGAGATGAACTAACAGAACACAGAGCAGTTTCTCAGAAAGCTTCTTTCCAGTTTTGAACGGAAGATATTTCCTTTTTCACCATAGCCCTCTCTTGGCTTCCAAATATCCCTTTGCCAATTCCACAAGAACAGCCTTAGCGAAAGGCTTCTTGAAGGGAAAGATGTAACTCTGTGAGATGAATTAACAGAACACAGAGCAGTTTCTCAAAAGCTTCTTTCCAGTTTTGAACGGAAGATATTTCCTTTTTCACCATAGCCGTCTATGTGCTTCCAAATATCCTTTTGCCAATTCCACAAGAACAGCCTTAGCGAAAGGCTTCTTGAAGGGAAAGATGTAACTCTGTGAGATGAATTAACAGAACACAAAGCAGTTTCTCAGAAAGCTTCTTTTCAGTTTTGAACGGAAGATATTTCCTTTTTCACCATAGCCCTCTATGGGCTTCCAAATATCCCTTTGCCAATTCCCCAAGAACAGCCTTAGCGAAAGGCTTCTTGAAGGGAAAGATGTAACTCTGTGAGATGAACTAACAGAACACAGAGCAGTTTCTCAGAAAGCTTCTTTCCAGTTTTGAACGGAAGATATTTCCTTATTCACCATAGCCGTCTATGGGCTTCCAAATATCCCTTTGCCAATTCCACAAGAACAGCCTTAGCGAAAGGCTTCTTGAAGGGAAAGATGTAACTCTGTGAGATGAATTAACAGAACACAGAACAGTTTCTCAGAAAGCTTCTTTCTAGTTTTGAAGGGAAGATATTTCCTTTTTCACCATAGCCCTCTATGGGCTTCCAAATATCCCTTTGCGAATTCCACAAGAACAGCCTTAGCGAAAGGCTTCTTGAACGGAAAGATGTAACTCTGTGAGATGAATTAACAGAACACAGAGCAGTTTCTCAGAAAGCTTCTTTCCAGTTTTGAACCGAAGATATTTCCTTTTTCACCATAGCCCTCTATGGGCTTCCAAATATCCCTTTGCCAATTCCACAAGAACAGCCTTAGCGAAAGGCTTCTTGAAGTGAAAGATGTAACTCTGTGAGATGAATTAACAGAACACAGAACAGTTTCTCAGAAAGCTTCTTTTCAGTTTTGAACAGAAGATATTTCCTTTTTCACCATAGCCCTCTATGGGCTTCCAAATATCCCTTTGCCACTTCCACAAGAACAGCCTTAGCGAAAGGCTTCTTGAAGGGAAAGATGTAACTCTGTGAGATGAATTAACAGAACACAGAGCAGTTTCTCAGAAAGCTACTTTCCAGTTTTGAACGGAAGATATTTCCTTTTTCACCATAGCCGTCTATGGGCTTCCAAATATCCCTTTGCCAATTCCACAAGAACAGCCTTAGTGAAAGGCTTCTTGAAGGGAAAGATGTAACTCTGTGAGATGAATTAACAGAACACAGAGCAGTTTCTCAGAAAGCTTCTTTCCAGTTTTGAAAGGAAGATATTTCCTTTTTCACCATAGCCCTCTATGGGCTTCCAAATATCCCTTTGCCAATTCCACAAGAACAGCCTTAGCGAAAGGCTTCTTCAAGGGAAAGATGTAACTCTGTGAGATGAATTTACAGAACACAGAGCAGTTTCTCAGAAAGCGTCTTTCCAGTTTTGAACGGAAGATATTTCCTTTTTCACCATAGCCCTCTAGGGGTTCCAAATATCCCTTTGCCAATTCCACAAGAACAGCCTTAGCGAAAGGCTTCTTGAAGGGAAAGATGTAACTCTGTGAGATGAATTAAAAGAACACAGAGCAGTTTCTCAAAAGATTCTTTCCAGTTTTGAACGGAAGATATTTACTTTTTCACCATAGCCGTCTATGGGCTTCCAAATATCCCTTTGCCAATTTCACAAGAACAGCCTTAGCGAAAGGCTTCTTGAAGGGAAAGATGTAACTCTGTGAGATGAATTAACAGAACACAGAGCAGTTTCTCAGAAAGCGTCTTTCCAGTTTTGAACGAAAGATGTTTCCTTTTTCACCATAGCCCTCTATGGGCTTCCAAATATCCCTTTGCCAATTCCACAAGAACAGCCTTAGCGAAAGGCTTCTTGAAGGGAAAGATGTAACTCTGTGAGATGAATTAACAGAACACAGAGCAGTTTCTCAGAAAGCTTCTTTCAAGTTTTGAACGGAAGATATTTCCTTTTTCACCATAGCCCTCTATGGGCTTCCAAATATCCCTTTGCCAATTCCACAAGAACAGCCTTAGCGAAAGGCTTCTTGAAGGGAAAGATGTAACTCTGTGAGGTGAATTAACAGAACACAGAGCAGTTTCTCAGAAAGCTTCTTTCCAGTTTTGAACGGAAGATATTTCCTTTTTCACCATAGCCCTCTATGGGCTTCCAAATATCCCTTTGCCAATTCCACAAGAACAGCCTTAGCGAAAGGCTTCTTGAAGGGAAAAATGTAACTCTGTTAGATGAATTAACAGAACACAGAACAGTTTCTCAGAAAGCTTCTTTTCAGTTTTGAACGGAAGATATTTTCTTTTTCACCATAGCCCTCTATGGGCTTCCAAATATCCCTTTGCCAATTCCACAAGAACAGCCTTAGCGAAAGGCTTCTTGAAGGGAAAGATGTAACTCTGTGAGATGAACTAACAGAACACAGAGCAGTTTCTCAGAAAGCTTCTTTCCAGTTTTGAACGGAAGATATTTCCTTTTTCACCATAGCCCTCTAAGGGCTTCCAAATATCCCTTTGCCAATTCCACAAGAACAGTCTTAGCGAAACGCTTCTTGAAGGGAAAGATGTAACTCTGTGAGATGAATTAACAGAACACAGAGCAGTTTCTCAGAAAGCTTCTTTCCAGTTTTGAACGGAAGATATTTCCTTTTTCACCATAGCCCTCTATGGGCTTCCAAATATCCCTTTGCCAATTCCACAAGAACAGCCTTAGCGAAAGGCTTCTTGAAGGGAAAGATGTAACTCTGTGAGATGAATTAACAGAACACAGAGCAGTTTCTCAAAAGCTTCTTTCCAGTTTTGAACGGAAGATATTTCCTTTTTCAACACAGCCGTCTATGGGCTTCCAAATATCCTTATGCCAATTCCACAAGAACAGCCTTAGCGAAAGGCTTCTTGAAGGGAAAGATGTAACTCTGTGAGATGAATTAACAGAACACAGAGCAGTTTCTCAGAAAGCTTCTTTCCAGTTTTGAACGGAAGATATTTCCTTTTTCACCATAGCCCTCTATGGGCTTCCAAATATCCCTTTGCCAATTCCACAAGAACAGACTTAGCGAAAGGCTTCTTGAAGGGAAAGATGTAACTATGTGAGATGAATTAACAGAACACAGAGCAGTTTCTCAGAAAGCTTCTTTCCAGTTTTGAACGGAAGATATTTCCTTTTTCACCATAGCCCTCTATGGGCTTCCAAATATCCCTTTGCCAATTCCACAAGAACAGCCTTAGTGAAAGGCTTCTTGAAGGGAAAGATGTAACTCTGTGAGTTGAATTAACAGAACACAGAGCAGTTTCTCAGAAAGCTTCTTTCCAGTTTTGAACGGAAGATATTTCCTTTTTCACCATAGCCCTCTACGGGCTTCCAAATATCCCTTTGCCAATTCCACAAGAACAGCCTTAGCGAAAGGCTTCTTGAAGGGAAAGATGTAACTCTGTGAGATGAACTAACAGAACACAGAGCAGTTTCTCAGAAAGCTTCTTTCCAGTTTTGGACGGAAGATATTTCCTTTTTCACCATAGCCCTCTATGGGCTTCCAAATATCCCTTTGCCAATTCCACAAGAACAGCCTTAGCGAAAGGCTTCTTGAAGGGAAATATGTAACTCTGTGAGATGAATTAACAGAACACAGAGCAGTTTCTCAGAAAGCTTCTTTCCAGTTTTGAACGGAAGATATTTCCTTTTTCACCATAGCCCTCTATGGGTTTCCAAATATCCCTTTGCCAATTCCACAAGAACAGCCTTAGCGAAAGGCTTCTTGAAGGGAAAGATGTAACTCTGTGAGATGAATTAACAGAACACAGAGCAGTTTCTCAGAAAGCTTCTTTCCAGTTTTGAACGGAAGATATTTCCTTTTTCACCATAGCCCTCTATGGGCTTCCAAATATCCCTTTGCCAATTCCACAAGAACAGCCTTAGCGAAAGGCTTCTTGAAGGGAAAGATGTAACTCTGTGAGATGAATTAACAGAACACAGAGCAGTTTCTCAGAAAGCTTCTTTCCAGTTTTGAACGGAATATATTTCCTTTTTCACCATAGCCCTCTATGGGCTTCCAAATATCCCTTTGCCAATTCCACAAGAACAGCCTTAGCGAAAGGCTTCTTGAAGGGAAAGATGTAACTCTGTGAGATGAATTAACAGAACACAGAGCAGTTTCTCAAAAGCTTCTTTCCAGTTTTGAACGGAAGATATTTCCTTTTTCACCATAGCCGTCTATGGGCTTCCAAATATCCTTTTGCCAATTCCACAAGAACAGCCTTAGCGAAAGGCTTCTTGAAGGGAAAGATGTAACTCTGTGAGATGAATTAACAGAACACAGAGCAGTTTCTCAGAAAGCTTCTTTTCAGTTTTGAACGGAAGATATTTCCTTTTTCACCATAGCCCTCTATGGGCTTCCAAATATCCCATTGCCAATTCCACAAGAACAGCCTTAGCGAAAGGCTTCTTGAAGGGAAAGATGTAACTCTGTGAGATGAACTAACAGAACACAGAGCAGTTTCTCAGAAAGCTTCTTTCCAGTTTTGAACGGAAGATATTTCCTTTTTCACCATAGCCGTCTATGGGCTTCCAAATATCCCTTTGCCAATTCCACAAGAACAGCCTTAGTGAAAGGCTTCTTGAAGGGAAAGATGTAACTCTGTGAGATGAATTAACAGAACACAGAGCAGTTTCTCAGAAAGGTTCTTTCCAGTTTTGAAAGGAAGATATTTCCTTTTTCACCATAGCCCTCTATGGGCTTCCAAATATCCCTTCGCCAATTCCACAAGAACAGCCTTAGCGAAAGGCTTCTTGAAGGGAAAGATGTAACTCTGTGAGATGAATTAACAGAACACAGAGCAATTTCTCAGAAAGCTTCTTTCCAGTTTTGAACGGAAGATATTTCCTTTTTCACCATAGCCCTCTATGGGCTTCCAAATATCCCTTTGCCAATTCCACAAGAACAGACTTAGCGAAAGGCTTCTTGAAGGGAAAGATGTAACTCTGTGAGATGAATTAACAGAACACAGAGCAGTTTCTCAGAAAGCTTCTTTCCAGTTTTGAACGGAAGATATTTCCTTTTTCACCGTAGCCCTCTATGGGCTTCCAAATATCCCTTTGCCAATTCCACAAGAACAGCCTTAGCGAAAGGCTTCTTGAAGGGAAAGATGTAACTCTGTGAGATGAACTAACAGAACACAGAGCAGTTTCTCAGAAAGCTTCTTTCCAGTTTTGAACGGAAGATATTTCCTTTTTCACCATAGCCCTCTATGGGCTTCCAAATATCCCTTTGCCAATTCCACAAGAACAGCCTTAGCGAAAGGCTTCTTGAAGGGAAAGATGTAATTCTGTGAGATGAATTAAAAGAACACAGAGCAGTTTCTCAAAAGCTTCTTTCCAGTTTTGAACGGAAGATATTTCCTTTTTCACCATAGCCGTCTATGGGCTTCCAAATATCCCTTTGCCAATTTCACAAGAACAGCCTTAGCGAAAGGCTTCTTGAAGGGAAAGATGTATCTCTGTGAGATGAATTAACAGAACACAGAGCAGTTTCTCAGAAAGCTTCTTTCCAGTTTTGAACGGAAGATATTTCCTTTTTCACCATAGTCCTCTATGGGCTTCCAAATATCCCTTTGCCAATTCCACAAGAACAGCCTTAGCGAAAGGCTTCTTGAAGGGAAAGATGTAACTCTGTGAGATGAACTAACAGAACACAGAGCAGTTTCTCAGAAAGCTTCTTTCCAGTTTTGAACGGAAGATATTTCCTTTTTCACCATAGCCCTCTATGGGCTTCCAAATATCCCTTTGCGAATTCCACAAGAACAGCCTTAGCGAAAGGCTTCTTGAAGGGAAAGATGTAACTCTGTGAGATGAATTAACAGAACACAGAACAGTTTCTCAGAAAGCTTCTTTCCAGTTTTGAACGGAAGATATTTCCTTCTTCACCATAGCCCTCTATGGGCTTCCAAATATCCCTTTGCGAATTCCACAAGAACAGCCTAAGCGAAAGGCTTCTTGAAGGGAAAGATGTAACTCTGTGAGATGAATTAACAGAACACAGAACAGTTTCTCAGAAAGCTTCTTTCCAGTTTTGAACGGAAGATATTTCCTTTTTCACCATAGCCCTCTATGGGCTTCCAAATATCCCTTTGCCAATTCCACAAGAACAGCCTTAGCGAAAGGCTTCTTGAAGGGAAATATGTAACTCTGTGAGATGAATTAACAGAACACAGAGCAGTTTCTCAGAAATCTTCTTTCCAGTTTTGAACGCAAGATATTTCCTTTTTCACCATAGCCCTCTATGGGCTTCCAAATATCCCTTTGCCAATTCCACAAGAACAGCCTTAGCGAAAGGCTTCTTGAAGGGAAAGATGTAACTCTGTGAGATGAATTAACAGAACACAGAGCAGTTTCTCAGAAAGCTTCTTTCCAGTTTTGAACGGAAGATATTTCCTTTTTCAACATAGCCGTCTATGGGCTTCCAAATATCCCTTTGCCAATTCCACAAGAACAGCCTTAGCGAAAGGCTTCTTGAAGGGAAAGATGTAACTCTGTGAGATGAACTAACAGAACACAGAGCAGTTTCTCAGAAAGCTTCTTTCCAGTTTTGAACGGAAGATATTTCCTTTTTCACCATAGCCCTCTAAGGGCTTCCAAATATCCCTTTGCCAATTCCACAAGAACAGCCTTAGCGAAACGCTTCTTGAAGGGAAAGATGTAACTCTGTGAGATGAATTAACAGAACACAGAGCAGTTTCTCAAAAGCTTCTTTCCAGTTTTGAACGGAAGATATTTCCTTTTTCACCATAGCCGTCTATGGGCTTCCAAATATCCTTTTGCCAATTCCACAAGAACAGCCTTAGCGAAAGGCTTCTTGAAGGGAAAGATGTAACTCTGTGAGATGAATTAACAGAACACAGAGCAGTTTCTCAGAAAGCTTCTTTCTAGTTTTGAACGGAAGATATTTCCTTTTTCACCATAGCCCTCTATGGGCTTCCAAATATCCCTTTGCCAATTCCACAAGAACAGCCTTAGCGAAAGGCTTCTTGAAGGGAAAGATGTAACTCTGTGAGATGAATTAACAGAACACAGAGCAGTTTCTCAGAAAGCTTCTTTCCAGTTTTGAACGGAAGATATTTCCTTTTTCACCATAGCCCTCTATGGGCTTCCAAATATCCCTTTGCAAATTCCACAAGAACAGCCTTAGCGAAAGGCTTCTTGAAGTGAAAGATGTAACTCTGTGAGATGAATTAACAGAACACAGAGCAGTTTCTCAGAAAGCTTCTTTTCAGTTTTGAACGGAAGATATTTCCTTTTTCACCATAGCCCTCTATGGGCTTCCAAATATCCCTTTGCCAATTCCACAAGAACAGCCTTAGCGAAAGGCTTCTTGAAGGGAAAGATGTAACTCTGTGAGATGAACTAACAGAACACAGAGCAGTTTCTCAGAAAGCTTCTTTCCAGTTTTTAACGGAAGATATTTCCTTTTTCACCATAGCCCTCTAAGGGCTTCCAAATATCCCTTTGCCAATTCCACAAGAACAGCCTTAGCGAAACGCTTCTTGAAGGGAAAGATGTAACTCTGTGAGATGAATTAACAGAACACAGAGCAGTTTCTCAGAAAGCTTCTTTCCAGTTTTGAACGGAAGATATTTCCTTTTTCACCATAGCCGTCTATGGGCTTCCAAATATCCCTTTGCCAATTCCACAAGAACAGGCTTAGCGAAAGGCTTCTTGAAGGGAAAGATGTAACTCTGTGAGATGAATTAACAGAACACAGAGCAGTTTCTCAAAAGCTTCTTTCCAGTTTTGAACGGAAGATATTTCCTTTTTCACCATAGCCCTCTATGGGCTTCCAAATATCCTTTTGCCAATTCCACAAGAACAGCCTTAGCGAAAGGCTTCTTGAACGGAAAGATGTAACTCTGTGAGATGAATTAACAGAACACAGAGCAGTTTCTCAGAAAGCTTCTTTCCAGTTTTGAACGGAAGATATTTCCTTTTTCAACATAGCCCTCTATTGGCTTTTAAATATCCCTTTTCCAATTCCACAAGAACAGCCTTAGCCAAAGGCTTCTTGAAGTGAAAGATGTAACTCTGTGAGATGAATTAACAGAACACAGAACAGTTTCTCAGAAAGCTTCTTTTCAGTTTTGAACGGAAGATATTTCCTTTTTCACCATAGCCCTCTATGGGCTTCCAAATATCCCTTTGCCAATTCCACAAGAACAGCCTTAGCGAAAGGCTTCTTGAAGGGAAAGATGTAACTCTGTGAGATGAACTAACAGAACACAGAGCAGTTTCTCAGAAAGCTTCTTTCCAGTTTTGAACGGAAGATATTTCCTTTTTCACCATAGCCGTCTATGGGCTTCCAAATATCCCTTTGCCAATTCCACAAGAACAGCCTTAGCGAAAGGCTTCTTGAAGGGAAAGATGTAACTCTGTGAGATGAATTAACAGAACACAGAGCAGTTTCTCAGAAAGCTTCTTTCCAGTTTTGAAAGGAAGATATTTCCTTTTTCACCATAGCCCTCTATGGGCTTCCAAATATCCCTTTGCCAATTCCACAAGAACAGCCTTAGCGAAAGGCTTCTTCAAGGGAAAGATGTAACTCTGTGAGATGAATTAACAGAACACAGAGCAGTTTCTCAGAAAGCGTCTTTCCAGTTTTGAACTTAAGATATTTCCTTTTTCACCATAGCCCTCTATGGGCTTCCAAATATCCCTTTGCCAATTCCACAAGAACAGCCTTAGCGAAAGGCTTCTTGAAGGGAAAGATGTAACTCTGTGAGATGAATTAACAGAACACAGAGCAGTTTCTCAGAAAGCTTCTTTCTAGTTTTGAACGGAAGATATTTCCTTTTTCACCATAGCCCTCTATGGGCTTCCAAATATCCCTTTGCCAATTCCACAAGAACAGCCTTAGCGAAAGGCTTCTTGAAGGGAAAGATGTAACTCTGTGAGATGAATTAACAGAACACAGAGCAGTTTCTCAGAAAGCTTCTTTCCAGTTTTGAACGGAAGATATTTCCTTTTTCACCATAGCCCTCTATGGGCTTCCAAATATCCCTTTGCCAATTCCACAAGAACAGCCTTAGCGAAAGGCTTCTTGAAGTGAAAGATGTAACTCTGTGAGATGAATTAACAGAACACAGAACAGTTTCTCAGAAAGCTTCTTTTCAGTTTTGAACGGAAGATATTTCCTTTTTCACCATAGCCCTCTATGGGCTTCCAAATATCCCTTTGCCAATTCCACAAGAACAGCCTTAGCGAAAGGCTTCTTGAAGGGAAAGATGTAACTCTGTGAGATGAACTAACAGAACACAGAGCAGTTTCTCAGAAAGCTTCTTTCCAGTTTTGAAAGGAAGATATTTCCTTTTTCACCATAGCCCTCTATGGGCTTCCAAATATCCCTTTGCCAATTCCACAAGAACAGCCATAGCGAAAGGCTTCTTGAAGGGAAAGATGTAACTCTGTGAGATGAATTAACAGAACACAGAGCAGTTTCTCAGAAAGCGTCTTTCCAGTTTTGAACGGAAGATATTTCCTTTTTCACCATAGCCCTCTATGGGCTTCCAAATATCCCTTTGCCAATTCCACAAGAACAGCCTTAGCGAAAGGCTTCTTGAAGGGAAAGATGTAACTCTGTGAGATGAATTAAAGGAACACAGAGCAGTTTCTCAAAAGCTTCTTTCCAGTTTTGAACGGAAGATATTTCCTTTTTCACCATAGTCGTCTATGGGCTTCCAAATATCCCTTTGCCAATTTCACAAGAACAGCCTTAGCGAAAGGCTTCTTGAAGGGAAAGATGTAACTCTGTGAGATGAATTAACAGAACACAGAGCAGTTTCTCAGAAAGCGTCTTTCCAGTTTTGAACGGAAGATATTTCCTTTTTCACCATAGCCCTCTAAGGGCTACCAAATATCCCTTTGCCAATTCCACAAGAACAGCCTTAGCGAAAGGCTTCTTGAAGGGAAAGATGTAACTCTGTGAGATGAATTAACAGAACACAGAACAGTTTCTCAGAAAGCTTCTTTCTAGTTTTGAACGGAAGATATTTCCTTTTTCACCATAGAACTCTGTGGGCTTCCAAATATCCCTTTGCCAATTCCACAAGAACAGCCTTAGCGAAAGGCTTCTTGAAGGGAAAGATGTAACTCTGTGAGATGAATTAACAGAACACAGAGCAGTTTCTCAGAAAGCTTCTTTCCAGTTTTGAACGGAAGATATTTCCTTTTTCACCATAGCCCTCTATGGGCTTCCAAATATCCCTTTGCCAATTCCACAAGAACAGCCTTAGCGAAAGGCTTCTTGAAGGGAAAGATGTAACTCTGTGAGATGAATTAACAGAACACAGAACAGTTTCTCAGAAAGCTTCTTTTCAGTTTTGAACGGAAGATATTTCCTTTTTCACCATAGCCCTCTATGGGCTTCCAAATATCCCTTTGCCAATTCCACAAGAACAGCCTTAGCGAAAGGCTTCTTGAAGGGAAAGATGTAACTCTGTGAGATGAACTAACAGAACACAGAGCAGTTTCTCAGAAAGCTTCTTTCCAGTTTTGAACGGAAGATATTTCCTTTTTCACCATAGCCCTCTATGGGCTTCCAAATATCCCTTTGCCAATTCCACAAGAACAGCCTTAGCGAAAGGCTTCTTGAAGGGAAAGATGTAACTCTGTGAGATGAATTAACAGAACACAGAGCAGTTTCTCAAAAGCTTCTTTCCAGTTTTGAACGGAAGATATTTCCTTTTTCACCATAGCCCTCTATGGGCTTCCAAATATCCCTTTGCCAATTCCACAAGAACAGCCTTAGTGAAAGGCTTCTTGAAGGGAAAGATGTAACTCTGTGAGATGAATTAACAGAACACAGAGCAGTTTCTCAGAAAGCTTCTTTCCAGTTTTGAAAAGAAGATATTTCCTTTTTCACCATAGCCCTCTATTGGCTTCCAAATATCCCTTTGCCAATTCCACAAGAACAGCCTTAGCGAAAGGCTTCTTGAAGGGAAAGATGTAACTCTGTGAGATGAATTAACAGAACACAGAGCAGTTTCTCAGAAAGCTTCTTTCTAGTTTTGAACGGAAGATATTTCCTTTTTCACCATAGCCCTCTATGGGCTTCCAAATATCCCTTTGCCAATTCCACAAGAACAGCCTTAGCGAAAGGCTTCTTGAAGGGAAAGATGTAACTCTGTGAGATGAATTAACACAACACAGAGCAGTTTCTCAGAAAGCTTCTTTCCAGTTTTGAATGGAAGATATTTCCTTTTTCACCATAGCCCTCTATGGGCTTCCAAATATCCCTTTGCCAATTCCACAAGAACAGCCTTAGCGAAAGGCTTCTTGAAGGGAAAGATGTAAATCTGTGAGATGAATTAACAGAACACAGAACAGTTTCTCAGAAAGCTTCTTTTCAGTTTTGAACGGAAGATATTTCCTTTTTCACCATAGCCCTCTATGGGCTTCCAAATATCCCTTTGCCAATTCCACAAGAACAGCCTTAGCGAAAGGCTTCTGAAGGGAAAGATGTAACTCTGTGAGATGAATTAACAGAACACAGAGCAGTTTCTCAGAAAGCTTCTTTCCAGTTTTGAACGGAAGATATTTCCTTTTTCACCATAGCCCTCTATGGGCTTCCAAATATCCCTTTGCGAATTCTACAAGAACAGCCTTAGCGAAAGGCTTCTTGAAGAGAAAGATGTAACTCTGTGAGATGAATTAACAGAACACAGAACAGTTTCTCAGAAAGCTTCTTTCCAGTTTTGAACGGAAGATATTTCCTTTTTCAGAATAGCCCTCTATGGGCTTCCAAATATCCCTTTGCCAATTCCACAAAAACAGACTTAGCGAAAGGCTTCTTGAAGGGAAAGATGTAACTCTGTGAGATGAATTAACAGAACACAGAGCAGTTTCTCAGAAATCTTCTTTCCAGTTTTGAACGGAAGATATTTCCTTTTTCACCATAGCCCTCTATGGGCTTCCAAATATCCCTTTGCCAATTCCACAAGAACAGCCTTAGCGAAAGGCTTCTTGAAGGGAAAGATGTAACTCTGTGTGATGAATTAACAGAACACAGAGCAGTTTCTCAGAAAGCTTCTTTCCAGTTTTGAACGGAAGATATTTCCTTTTTCACCATAGCCCTCTATGGGCTTCTAAATATCCCTTTGCCAATTCCACAAGAACAGCCTTAGCGAAAGGCTTCTTGAAGGGAAAGATGTAACTCTGTGAGATGAATTAACAGAACACAGAGCAGTTTCTCAGAAAGCTTCTTTCCAGTTTTGAACGGAAGATATTTCCTTTTTCACCATAGCCCTCTATGGGCTTCCAAATATCCCTTTGCCAATTCCACAAGAACAGCCTTAGCGAAAGGCTTCTTGAAGGGAAAGATGTAGCTCTGTGAGATGAATTAACAGAACACAGAGCAGTTTCTCAAAAGCTTCTTTCCAGTTTTGAACGGAAGATATTTCCTTTTTCACCATAGCCGTCTATGGGCTTCCAAATATCCTTTTGCCAATTCCACAAGAACAGCCTTAGCGAAAGGCTTCTTGAAGGGAAAGATGTAACTCTGTGAGATGAATTAACAGAACACAGACCAGTTTCTCAGAAAGCTTCTTTCCAGTTTTGAACGGAAGATATTTCCTTTTTCACCATAGCCCTCTATAGGCTTCCAAATATCCCTTTGCCAATTCCACAAGAACAGCCTTAGCGAAAGGGTTCTTGAAGGGAAAGATGTAACTCTGTGAGATGAACTAACAGAACACAGAGCAGTTTCTCAGAAAGCTTCTTTCCAGTTTTGAACGGAAGATATTTCCTTTTTCACCATAGCCCTCTATGGGCTTCCAAATATCCCTTTGCCAATTCCACAAGAACAGCCTTAGCGAAAGACTTCTTGAAGGGAAAGATGTAACTCTGTGAGATGAATTAACAGAACACAGAACAGTTTCTCAGAAAGCTTCTTTCCAGTTTTGAACGGAAGATATTTCCTTTTTCACCATAGCCCTCTATGGGCTTCCAAATATCCCTTTGCCAATTAAACAAGAACAGCCTTAGCGAAAGGCTTCTTTAAGGGAAAGATGTAACTCTGTGAGATGAATTAACAGAACACAGAGCAGTTTCTCAAAAGCTTCTTTCCAGTTTTGAACGGAAGATATTTCCTTTTTCACCATAGCCCTCTATGGGCTTCCAAATATCCTTTTGCCAATTCCACAAGAACAGCCTTAGCGAAAGGCTTCTTGAAGGGAAAGATGTAACTCTGTGAGATGAATTAACAGAACACAGAGCAGTTTCTCAGAAAGCTTCTTTCTAGTTTTGAAGGGAAGATATTTCCTTTTTCACCATAGCCCTCTATGGGCTTCCAAATATCCCTTTGCCAATTCCACAAGAACAGCCTTAGCGAAAGGCTTCTTGAAGGGAAAGATGTAACTCTGTGAGATGAATTAACAGAACACAGAGCAGATTCTCAGAAAGCTTCTTTCCAGTTTTGAACGGAAGATATTTCCTTTTTCACCATAGCCCTCTATGGGCTTCCAAATATCCCTTTGCCAATTCCACAAGAACAGCCTTAGCGAAACGCTTCTTGAAGGGAAAGATGTAACTCTGTGAGATGAATTAACAGAACACAGAGCAGTTTCTCAGAAAGCTTCTTTCCAGTTTTGAACGGAAGATATTTCCTTTTTCACCATAGCCCTCTATGGGCTTCCAAATATCCCTTTGCCAATTCCACAAGAACAGCCTTAGCGAAAGGCTTCTTGAAGGGAAAGATGTAACTCTGTGAGATGAATTAACAGAACACAGAGCAGTTTCTCAAAAGCTTCTTTCCAGTTTTGAACGGAAGATATTTCCTTTTTCACCATAGCCCTCTATGGGCTTCCAAATATCCCTTTGCCAATTCCACAAGAACAGCCTTAGTGAAAGGCTTCTTGAAGGGAAAGATGTAACTCTGTGAGATGAATTAACAGAACACAGAGCAGTTTCTCAGAAAGCTTCTTTCCAGTTTTGAAAGGAAGATATTTCCTTTTTCACCATAGCCCTCTATGGGTTTCCAAATATCCCTTTGCCAATTCCACAAGAACAGCCTTAGCGAAAGGCTTCTTCAAGGGAAAGATGTAACTCTGTGGGATGAATTAACAGAACACAGAGCAGTTTCTCAGAAAGCTTCTTTCCAGTTTTGAACGGAAGATATTTCCTTTTTCACCATAGCCCTCTATGGGGTTCCAAATATCCCTTTGCCAATTCCACAAGAACAGCCTTAGCGAAAGGCTTCTTGAAGTGAAAGATGTAACTCTGTGAGATGAATTAACAGAACACAGAACAGTTTCTCAGAAAGCTTCTTTTCAGTTTTGAACGGAAGATATTTCCTTTTTCACCATAGCCCTCTATGGGCTTCAAAGTAACCCTTTGCCAATTCCACAAGAACAGCCTTAGCGAAAGGCTTCTTGAAGGGAAAGATGTAACTCTGTGAGATGAACTAACAGAACACAGAGCAGTTTCTCAGAAAGCTTCTTTCCAGTTTTGAACGGAAGATATTTCCTTTTTCACCATAGCCCTCTAAGGGCTTCCAAATATCCCTTTGCCAATTCCACAACAACAGCCTTAGCGAAACGCTTCTTGAAGGGAAAGATGTAACTCTGTGAGATGAATTAACAGAACACAGAGCAGTTTCTCAGAAAGCTTCTTTCCAGTTTTGAACGGAAGATATTTCCTTTTTCACCATAGCCCTCTATGGGCTTCCAAATATCCCTTTGCCAATTCCACAAGAACAGCCTTAGCGAAAGGCTTCTTGAAGGGAAAGATGTAACTCTGTGAGATGAATTAACAGAACACAGAGCAGTTTCTCAAAAGCTTCTTTCCAGTTTTGAACGGAAGATATTTCCTTTTTCACCATAGCCCTGTATGGGCTTCCAAATATCCTTTTGCCAATTCCACAAGAACAGCCTTAGCGAAAGGCTTCTTGAAGGGAAAGATGTAACTCTGTGAGATGAACTAACAGAACACAGAGCAGTTTCTCAAAAGCTTCTTTCCAGTTTTGAACGGAAGATATTTCCTTTTTCACCATAGCCGTCTATGGGCTTCCAAATATCCTTTTGCCAATTCCTCAAGAACAGCCTTAGCGAAAGGCTTCTTAAAGGGAAAGATGTAACTCTGTGAGATGAATTAACAGAACACAGAGCAGTTTCTCAGAAAGCTTCTTTCTAGTTTTGAACGGCAGATATTTCCTTTTTCACCATAGCCCTCTATGGGCTTCCAAATATCCCTTTGCCAATTCCACAAGAACAGCCTTAGCGAAAGGCTTCTTGAAGGGAAAGATGTAACTCTGTGAGATGAATTAACAGAACACAGAGCAGTCTCTCAGAAAGCTTCTTTCCAGTTTTGAACGGAAGATATTTCCTTTTTCACCATAGCCCTCTATTGGCTTCCAAATATCCCTTTGCCAATTCCACAAGAACAGCCTTAGCGAAAGGCTTCTTGAAGGGAAAGATGTAACTCTGTGAGATGAATTAACAGAACACAGAACAGTTTCTCAGAAAGCTTCTTTTCAGTTTTGAACGGAAGATATTTCCTTTTTCACCATAGCCCTCTATGGGCTTCCAAATATCCCTTTGCCAATTCCACAAGAACAGCCTTACCGAAAGGCTTCTTGAAGGGAAAGATGTAACTCTGTGAGATGAATTAACAGAACACAGAGCAGTTTCTCAAAAGCTTCTTTCCAGTTTTGAACGGAAGATATTTCCTTTTTCACCATAGCCGTCTATGGGCTTCCAAATATCCCTTTGCCAATTCCACAAGAACAGCCTTAGCGAAAGGCTTCTTGAAGGGAAAGATGTAACTCTGTGAGATGAATTAACAGAACACAGAGCAGTTTCTCAGAAAGCTTCTTTCCAGTTTTGAACGGAAGATATTTCCTTTTTCACCATAGCCCTCTATGGGCTTCCAAGTATCCCTTTGCCAATTCCACAAGAACAGACTTATCGAAAGGCTTCTTGAAGGGAAAGATGTAACTCTGTGAGATGAATTAACAGAACACAGAACAGTTTCTCAGAAAGCTTCTTTCCAGTTTTGAACGGAAGATATTTCCTTTTTCACCATAGCCCTCTATGGGCTTCCAAATATCCCTTTGCCAATTCCACAAGAACAGCCTTAGCGAAAGGCTTCTTGAAGGGAAAGATGTAACTCTGTGAGATGAATTAACAGAACACAGAGCAGTTTCTCAGAAAGCTTCTTTCCAGTTTTGAAAGGAAGATATTTCCTTTTTCACCATAGCCCTCTATGGGCTTCCAAATATCCCTTTGCCAATTCCACAAGAACAGCCTTAGCGAAAGGCTTCTTCAAGGGAAAGATGTAACTCTGTGAGATGAATTAACAGAACACAGAGCAGTTTCTCAGAAAGCGTCTTTCCAGTTTTGAACGGAAGATATTTCCTTTTTCACCATAGCCCTCTATGGGCTTCCAAATATCCCTTTGCCAATTCCACAAGAACAGCCTTAGCGAAAGGCTTCTTGAAGGGAAAGATGTAACTCTGTGAGATGAATTAACAGAACACAGAGCAGTTTCTCAGAAAGCTTCTTTCTAGTTTTGAACGGAAGATATTTCCTTTTTCACCATAGCCCTCTATGGGCTTCCAAATATCCCTTTGCCAATTCCACAAGAACAGACTTAGCGAAAGGCTTCTTGAAGGGAAAGATGTAACTCTGTGAGATGAATTATCAGAACACAGAGTAGTTTCTCAGAAAGCTTCTTTCCAGTTTTGAACGGAAGATATTTCCTTTTTCACCATAGCCCTCTATGGGCTTCCAAATATCCCTTTGCCAATTCCACAAGAACAGCCTTAGCGAAAGGCTTCTTGAAGTGAAAGATGTAACTCTGTGAGATGAATTAACAGAACACAGAACAGTTTCTCAGAAAGCTTCTTTTCAGTTTTGAACGGAAGATATGTCCTTTTTCACCATAGCCCTCTATGGGCTTCCAAATATCCCTTTTCCAATTCCACAAGAACAGCCTTAGCGAAAGGCTTCTTGAAGGGAAAGATGTAACTCTGTGAGATGAACTAACAGAACACAGAGCAGTTTCTCAGAAAGCTTCTTTCCAGTTTTGAACGGAAGATATTTCCTTTTTCACCATAGCCCTCTAAGGGCTTCTAAATATCCCTTTGCCAATTCCACAAGAACAGCCTTAGCGAAACGCTTCTTGAAGGGAAAGATGTAACTCTGTGAGATGAATTAACAGAACACAGAGCAGTTTCTCAGAAAGCTTCTTTCCAGTTTTGAACGGAAGATATTTCCTTTTTCACCATAGCCCTCTATGGGCTTCCAAATATCCCCTTGCCAATTCCACAAGAACAGCCTTAGCGAAAGGCTTCTTGAAGGGAAAGATGTAACTCTGTGAGATGAATTAACAGAACACAGAGCAGTTTCTCAAAAGCTTCTTTCCAGTTTTGAACGGAAGATATTTCCTTTTTCACCACAGCCGTCTATGGGCTTCCAAATATCCTTTTGCCAATTCCACAAGAACAGCCTTAGCGAAACGCTTCTTGAAGGGAAAGATGTAACTCTGTGAGATGAATTAACAGAACACAGAGCAGTTTCTCAGAAAGCTTCTTTCCAGTTTTGAACGGAAGATATTTCCTTTTTCACCATAGCCCTCTATGGGCTTCCAAATATCCCTTTGCCAATTCCACAAGAACAGACTTAGCGAAAGGCTTCTTGAAGGGAAAGATGTAACTCTGTGAGATGAATTAACAGAACACAGAGCAGTTTCTCAGAAAGCTTCTTTCCAGTTTTGAACGGAAGATATTTCCTTTTTCACCATAGCCCTCTATGGGCTTCCAAATATCCCTTTGCCAATTCCACAATAACAGCCTTAGCGAAAGGCTTCTTGAAGGGAAAGATGTAACTCTGTGAGATGAACTAACAGAACACAGAGCAGTTTCTCAGAAAGCTTCTTTCCAGTTTTGAACGGAAGATATTTCCTTTTTCACCATAGCCCTCTATTGGCTTCCAAATATCCCTTTGCCAATTCCACAAGAACAGCCTTAGCGAAAGGCTTCTTGAAGGGAAATATGTAACTCTGTGAGATGAATTAACAGAACACAGAACAGTTTCTCAGAAAGCTTCTTTCCAGTTTTGAACGGAAGATATTTCCTTTTTCACCATAGCCCTCTATGGGCTTCCAAATATCCCTTTGCCAATTCCACAAGAACAGCCTTAGCGAAAGGCTTCTTGAAGGGAAAGATGTAACTCTGTGAGATGAATTAACAGAACACAGAGCAGTTTCTCAGAAAGCTTCTTTCCAGTTTTGAACGGAAGATATTTCCTTTTTCACCATAGCCCTCTATGGGCTTCCAAATATCCCTTTGCCAATTCCACAAGAACAGCCTTAGCGAAAGGCTTCTTGAAGGGAAAGATGTAACTCTGTGAGATGAATTAACAGAACACAGAGCAGTTTCTCAAAAGCTTCTTTCCAGTTTTGAACGGAAGATATTTCCTTTTTCACCATAGCCGTCTATGGGCTTCCAAATATCCTTTTGCCAATTCCACAAGAACAGCCTTAGCGAAAGGCTTCTTGAAGGGAAAGATGTAACTCTGTGAGATGAATTAACAGAACACAGAGCAGTTTCTCAGAAAGCTTCTTTTCAGTTTTGAACGGAAGATATTTCCTTTTTCACCATAGCCCTCTATGGGCTTCCAAATATCCCTTTGCCAATTCCACAAGAACAGCCTTAGCGAAAGGCTTCTTGAAGGGAAAGATGTAACTCTGTGAGATGAACTAACAGAACACAGAGCAGTTTCTCAGAAAGCTTCTTTCCAGTTTTGAACGGAAGATATTTCCTTTTTCACCATAGCCGTCTATGGGCTTCCAAATATCCCTTTGCCAATTCCACAAGAACAGCCTTAGAGAAAGGCTTCTTGAAGGGAAAGATGTAACTCTGTGAGATGAATTAACACAACACAGAACAGTTTCTCAGAAAGCTTCTTTCTAGTTTTGAAGGGAAGATATTTCCTTTTTCACCATAGCCCTCTATGGGCTTCCAAATATCCCTTTGCGAATTCCACAAGAACAGCCTTAGCGAAAGGCTTCTTGAAGGGAAAGATGTAACTCTGTGAGATGAATTAACAGAACACAGAGCAGTTTCTCAGAAAGCTTATTTCCAGTTTTGAACCGAAGATATTTCCTTTTTCACCATAGCCCTCTATTGGCTTCCAAATATCCCTTTGCCAATTCCACAAGAACAGCCTTAGCGAAAGGCTTCTTGAAGGGAAAGATGTAACTCTGTTAGATGAATTAACAGAACACAGAACAGTTTCTCAGAAAGCTTCTTTTCAGTTTTGAACGGAAGATATTTCCTTTTTCACCATAGCCCTCTATGGGCTTCCAAATATCCCTTTGCCACTTCCACAAGAACAGCCTTAGCGAAAGGCTTCTTGAAGGGAAAGATGTAACTCTGTGAGATGAATTAACAGAACACAGAGCAGTTTCTCAGAAAGCTACTTTCCAGTTTTGAACGGAAGATATTTCCTTTTTCACCATAGCCCTCTATGGGCTTCCAAATATCCCCTTGCCAATTCCACAAGAACAGCCTTAGCGAAAGGCTTCTTGAAGGGAAAGATGTAACTCTGTGAGATGAATTAACAGAACACAGAGCAGTTTCTCAAAAGCTTCTTTCCAGTTTTGAACGGAAGATATTTCCTTTTTCACCACAGCCGTCTATGGGCTTCCAAATATCCTTTTGCCAATTCCACAAGAACAGCCTTAGCGAAAGGCTTCTTCAAGGGAAAGATGTAACTCTGTGAGATGAATTAACAGAACACAGAGCAGTTTCTCAGAAAGCGTCTTTCCAGTTTTGAACGGAAGATATTTCCTTTTTCACCATAGCCCTCTATGGGCTTCCAAATATCCCTTTGCCAATTCCACAAGAACAGCCTTAGCGAAAGGCTTCTTGAAGGGAAAGATGTAACTCTGTGAGATGAATTAACAGAACACAGAGCAGTTTCTCAGAAAGCTTCTTTCTAGTTTTGAACGGAAGATATTTCCTTTTTCACCATAGCCCTCTATGGGCTTCCAAATATCCCTTTGCCAATTCCACAAGAACAGACTTAGCGAAAGGCTTCTTGAAGGGAAAGATGTAACTCTGTGAGATGAATTATCAGAACACAGAGTAGTTTCTCAGAAAGCTTCTTTCCAGTTTTGAACGGAAGATATTTCCTTTTTCACCATAGCCCTCTATGGGCTTCCAAATATCCCTTTGCCAATTCCACAAGAACAGCCTTAGCGAAAGGCTTCTTGAAGGGAAAGATGTAACTCTGTGAGATGAATTAACAGAACACAGAGCAGTTTCTCAAAAGCTTCTTTCCAGTTTTGAACGGAAGATATTTCCTTTTTCACCACAGCCGTCTATGGGCTTCCAAATATCCTTTTGCCAATTCCACAAGAACAGCCTTAGCGAAACGCTTCTTGAAGGGAAAGATGTAACTCTGTGAGATGAATTAACAGAACACAGAGCAGTTTCTCAGAAAGCTTCTTTCCAGTTTTGAACGGAAGATATTTCCTTTTTCACCATAGCCCTCTATGGGCTTCCAAATATCCCTTTGCCAATTCCACAAGAACAGACTTAGCGAAAGGCTTCTTGAAGGGAAAGATGTAACTCTGTGAGATGAATTAACAGAACACAGAGCAGTTTCTCAGAAAGCTTCTTTCCAGTTTTGAACGGAAGATATTTCCTTTTTCACCATAGCCCTCTATGGGCTTCCAAATATCCCTTTGCCAATTCCACAATAACAGCCTTAGCGAAAGGCTTCTTGAAGGGAAAGATGTAACTCTGTGAGATGAACTAACAGAACACAGGGCAGTTTCTCAGAAAGCTTCTTTCCAGTTTTGAACGGAAGATATTTCCTTTTTCACCATAGCCCTCTATTGGCTTCCAAATATCCCTTTGCCAATTCCACAAGAACAGCCTTAGCGAAAGGCTTCTTGAAGGGAAATATGTAACTCTGTGAGATGAATTAACAGAACACAGAACAGTTTCTCAGAAAGCTTCTTTCCAGTTTTGAACGGAAGATATTTCCTTTTTCACCATAGCCCTCTATGGGCTTCCAAATATCCCTTTGCCAATTCCACAAGAACAGCCTTAGCGAAAGGCTTCTTGAAGGGAAAGATGTAACTCTGTGAGATGAATTAACAGAACACAGAGCAGTTTCTCAGAAAGCTTCTTTCCAGTTTTGAACGGAAGATATTTCCTTTTTCACCATAGCCCTCTATGGGCTTCCAAATATCCCTTTGCCAATTCCACAAGAACAGCCTTAGCGAAAGGCTTCTTGAAGGGAAAGATGTAACTCTGTGAGATGAATTAACAGAACACAGAGCAGTTTCTCAAAAGCTTCTTTCCAGTTTTGAACGGAAGATATTTCCTTTTTCACCATAGCCGTCTATGGGCTTCCAAATATCCTTTTGCCAATTCCACAAGAACAGCCTTAGCGAAAGGCTTCTTGAAGGGAAAGATGTAACTCTGTGAGATGAATTAACAGAACACAGAGCAGTTTCTCAGAAAGCTTCTTTTCAGTTTTGAACGGAAGATATTTCCTTTTTCACCATAGCCCTCTATGGGCTTCCAAATATCCCTTTGCCAATTCCACAAGAACAGCCTTAGCGAAAGGCTTCTTGAAGGGAAAGATGTAACTCTGTGAGATGAACTAACAGAACACAGAGCAGTTTCTCAGAAAGCTTCTTTCCAGTTTTGAACGGAAGATATTTCCTTTTTCACCATAGCCGTCTATGGGCTTCCAAATATCCCTTTGCCAATTCCACAAGAACAGCCTTAGCGAAAGGCTTCTTGAAGGGAAAGATGTAACTCTGTGAGATGAATTAACACAACACAGAACAGTTTCTCAGAAAGCTTCTTTCTAGTTTTGAAGGGAAGATATTTCCTTTTTCACCATAGCCCTCTATGGGCTTCCAAATATCCCTTTGCGAATTCCACAAGAACAGCCTTAGCGAAAGGCTTCTTGAACGGAAAGATGTAACTCTGTGCGATGAATTAACAGAACACAGAGCAGTTTCTCAGAAAGCTTCTTTCCAGTTTTGAACCGAAGATATTTCCTTTTTCACCATAGCCCTCTATTGGCTTCCAAATATCCCTTTGCCAATTCCACAAGAACAGCCTTAGCGAAAGGCTTCTTGAAGGGAAAGATGTAACTCTGTTAGATGAATTAACAGAACACAGAACAGTTTCTCAGAAAGCTTCTTTTCAGTTTTGAACGGAAGATATTTCCTTTTTCACCATAGCCCTCTATGGGCTTCCAAATATCCCTTTGCCACTTCCACAAGAACAGCCTTAGCGAAAGGCTTCTTGAAGGGAAAGATGTAACTCTGTGAGATGAATTAACAGAACACAGAGCAGTTTCTCAGAAAGCTACTTTCCAGTTTTGAACGGAAGATATTTCCTTTTTCACCATAGCCCTCTATGGGCTTCCAAATATCCCCTTGCCAATTCCACAAGAACAGCCTTAGCGAAAGGCTTCTTGAAGGGAAAGATGTAACTCTGTGAGATGAATTAACAGAACACAGAGCAGTTTCTCAAAAGCTTCTTTCCAGTTTTGAACGGAAGATATTTCCTTTTTCACCACAGCCGTCTATGGGCTTCCAAATATCCTTTTGCCAATTCCACAAGAACAGCCTTAGCGAAACGCTTCTTGAAGGGAAAGATGTAACTCTGTGAGATGAATTAACAGAACACAGAGCAGTTTCTCAGAAAGCTTCTTTCCAGTTTTGAACGGAAGATATTTCCTTTTTCACCATAGCCCTCTATGGGCTTCCAAATATCCCTTTGCCAATTCCACAAGAACAGCCTTAGCGAAAGGCTTCTTGAAGGGAAAGATGTAACTCTGTGAGATGAATTAACACAACACAGAACAGTTTCTCAGAAAGCTTCTTTCTAGTTTTGAAGGGAAGATATTTCCTTTTTCACCATAGCCCTCTATGGGCTTCCAAATATCCCTTTGCGAATTCCACAAGAACAGCCTTAGCGAAAGGCTTCTTGAACAGAAAGATGTAACTCTGTGAGATGAATTAACAGAACACAGAGCAGTTTCTCAGAAAGCTTCTTTCCAGTTTTGAACCGAAGATATTTCCTTTTTCACCATAGCCCTCTATTGGCTTCCAAATATCCCTTTGCCAATTCCACAAGAACAGCCTTAGCGAAAGGCTTCTTGAAGGGAAAGATGTAACTCTGTTAGATGAATTAACAGAACACAGAACAGTTTCTCAGAAAGCTTCTTTTCAGTTTTGAACGGAAGATATTTCCTTTTTCACCATAGCCCTCTATGGGCTTCCAAATATCCCTTTGCCACTTCCACAAGAACAGCCTTAGCGAAAGGCTTCTTGAAGGGAAAGATGTAACTCTGTGAGATGAATTAACAGAACACAGAGCAGTTTCTCAGAAAGCTACTTTCCAGTTTTGAACGGAAGATATTTCCTTTTTCACCATAGCCGTCTATGGGCTTCCAAATATCCCTTTGCCAATTCCACAAGAACAGCCTTAGTGAAAGGCTTCTTGAAGGGAATGATGTAACTCTGTGAGATGAATTAACAGAACACAGAGCAGTTTCTCAGAAAGCTTCTTTCCAGTTTTGAAAGGAAGATATTTCCTTTTTCACCATAGCCCTCTATGGGCTTCCAAATATCCCTTTGCCAATTCCACAAGAACAGCCATAGCGAAAGGCTTCTTGAAGGGAAAGATGTAACTCTGTGTGATGAATTAACAGAACACAGAGCAGTTTCTCAGAAAGCGTCTTTCCAGTTTTGAACGGAAGATATTTCCTTTTTCACCATAGCCCTCTATGGGCTTCCAAATATCCCTTTGCCAATTCCACAAGAACAGCCTTAGCGAAAGGCTTCTTGAAGGGAAAGATGTAACTCTGTGAGATGAATTAAAAGAACACAGAGCAGTTTCTCAAAAGCTTCTTTCCAGTTTTGAACGGAAGATATTTCCTTTTTCACCATAGTCGTCTATGGGCTTCCAAATATCCCTTTGCCAATTTCACAAGAACAGCCTTAGCGAAAGGCTTCTTGAAGGGAAAGATGTAACTCTGTGAGATGAATTAACAGAACACAGAGCAGTTTCTCAGAAAGCGTGTTTCCAGTTTTGAACGGAAGATATTTCCTTTTTCACCATAGCCCTCTATGGGCTACCAAATATCCCTTTGCCAATTCCACAAGAACAGCCTTAGCGAAAGGCTTCTTGAAGGGAAAGATGTAACTCTGTGAGATGAATTAACAGAACACAGAACAGTTTCTCAGAAAGCTTCTTTCTAGTTTTGAACGGAAGATATTTCCTTTTTCACCATAGCCCTCTATGGGCTTCCAAATATCCCTTTGCCAATTCCACAAGAACAGCCTTAGCGAAAGGCTTCTTGAAGGGAAAGATGTAACTCTGTGAGATGAATTAACAGAACACAGAGCAGTTTCTCAGAAAGCTTCTTTCCAGTTTTGAACGGAAGATATTTCCTTTTTCACCATAGCCCTCTATGGGCTTCCAAATATCCCTTTGCCAATTCCACAAGAACAGCCTTAGCGAAAGGCTTCTTGAACGGAAAGATGTAACTCTGTGAGATGAATTAACAGAACACAGAGCAGTTTCTCAGAAAGCTTCTTTCCAGTTTTGAACCGAAGATATTTCCTTTTTCACCATAGCCCTCTATGGGCTTCCAAATATCCCTTTGCCACTTCCACAAGAACAGCCTTAGCGAAAGGCTTCTTGAAGGGAAAGATGTAACTCTGTGAGATGAATTAACAGAACACAGAGCAGTTTCTCAGAAAGCTACTTTCCAGTTTTGAACGGAAGATATTTCCTTTTTCACCATAGCCGTCTATGGGCTTCCAAATATCCCTTTGCCAATTCCACAAGAACAGCCTTAGTGAAAGGCTTCTTGAAGGGAATGATGTAACTCTGTGAGATGAATTAACAGAACACAGAGCAGTTTCTCAGAAAGCTTCTTTCCAGTTTTGAAAGGAAGATATTTCCTTTTTCACCATAGCCCTCTATGGGCTTCCAAATATCCCTTTGCCAATTCCACAAGAACAGCCATAGCGAAAGGCTTCTTGAAGGGAAAGATGTAACTCTGTGTGATGAATTAACAGAACACAGAGCAGTTTCTCAGAAAGCGTCTTTCCAGTTTTGAACGGAAGATATTTCCTTTTTCACCATAGCCCTCTATGGGCTTCCAAATATCCCTTTGCCAATTCCACAAGAACAGCCTTAGCGAAAGGCTTCTTGAAGGGAAAGATGTAACTCTGTGAGATGAATTAAAAGAACACAGAGCTGTTTCTCAAAAGCTTCTTTCCAGTTTTGAACGGAAGATATTTCCTTTTTCACCATAGTCGTCTATGGGCTTCCAAATATCCCTTTGCCAATTTCACAAGAACAGCCTTAGCGAAAGGCTTCTTGAAGGGAAAGATGTAACTCTGTGAGATGAATTAACAGAACACAGAGCAGTTTCTCAGAAAGCGTGTTTCCAGTTTTGAACGGAAGATATTTCCTTTTTCACCATAGCCCTCTATGGGCTACCAAATATCCCTTTGCCAATTCCACAAGAACAGCCTTAGCGAAAGGCTTCTTGAAGGGAAAGATGTAACTCTGTGAGATGAATTAACAGAACACAGAACAGTTTCTCAGAAAGCTTCTTTCTAGTTTTGAACGGAAGATATTTCCTTTTTCACCATAGCCGTCTATGGGCTTCCAAATATCCCTTTGCCAATTCCACAAGAACAGCCTTAGCGAAAGGCTTCTTGAAGGGAAAGATGTAACTCTGTGAGATGAATTAACAGAACACAGAGCAGTTTCTCAGAAAGCTTCTTTCCAGTTTTGAACGGAAGATATTTCCTTTTTCACCATAGCCCTCTATGGGCTTCCAAATATCCCTTTGCCAATTCCACAAGAACAGCCTTAGCGAAAGGCTTCTTGAAGGGAAAGATGTAACTCTGTGAGATGAACTAACAGAACACAGAGCAGTTTCGCAGAAAGCTTCTTTCCAGTTTTGAACGGAAGATATTTCCTTTTTCACCATAGCCGTCTATGGGCTTCCAAATATCCCTTTGCCAATTCCACAAGAACAGCCTTAGCGAAAGGCTTCTTCAAGGGAAAGATGTAACTCTGTGAGATGAATTAACACAACACAGAACAGTTTCTCAGAAAGCTTCTTTCTAGTTTTGAACGGAAGATATTTCCTTTTTCACCATAGCCCTCTATGGGCTTCCAAATATCCCTTTGCGAATTCCACAAGAACAGCCTTAGCGAAAGGCTTCTTGAACGGAAAGATGTAACTCTGTGAGATGAATTAACAGAACACAGAGCAGTTTCTCAGAAAGCTTCTTTCCAGTTTTGAACCGAAGATATTTCCTTTTTCACCATAGCCCTCTATTGGCTTCCAAATATCCCTTTGCCAATTCCACAAGAACAGCCTTAGCGAAAGGCTTCTTGAAGGGAAAGATGTAACTCTGTGAGATGAATTAACAGAACACAGAGCAGTTTCTCAGAAAGCTTCTTTCCAATTTTGAACGGAAGATATTTCCTTTTTCACCATAGCCCTCTATGGGCTTCCAAATATCCCTTTGCCAATTCCACAAGAACAGCCTTAGCGAAAGGCTTCTTCAAGGGAAAGATGTAACTCTGTGAGATGAACTAACAGAACACAGAGCAGTTTCGCAGAAAGCTTCTTTCCAGTTTTGAACGGAAGATATTTCCTTTTTCACCATAGCCGTCTATGGGCTTCCAAATATCCCTTTGCCAATTCCACAAGAACAGCCTTAGCGAAAGGCTTCTTGAAGGGAAAGATGTAACTCTGTGAGATGAATTAACACAACACAGAACAGTTTCTCAGAAAGCTTCTTTCTAGTTTTGAAGGGAAGATATTTCCTTTTTCACCATAGCCCTCTATGGGCTTCCAAATATCCCTTTGCGAATTCCACAAGAACAGCCTTAGCGAAAGGCTTCTTGAACGGAAAGATGTAACTCTGTGAGATGAATTAACAGAACACAGAGCAGTTTCTCAGAAAGCTTCTTTCCAGTTTTGAACCGAAGATATTTCCTTTTTCACCATAGCCCTCTATTGGCTTCCAAATATCCCTTTGCCAATTCCACAAGAACAGCCTTAGCGAAAGGCTTCTTGAAGGGAAAGATGTAACTCTGTTAGATGAATTAACAGAACACAGAACAGTTTCTCAGAAAGCTTCTTTTCAGTTTTGAACGGAAGATATTTCCTTTTTCACCATAGCCCTCTATGGGCTTCCAAATATCCCTTTGCCACTTCCACAAGAACAGCCTTAGCGAAAGGCTTCTTGAAGGGAAAGATGTAACTCTGTGAGATGAATTAACAGAACACAGAGCAGTTTCTCAGAAAGCTACTTTCCAGTTTTGAACGGAAGATATTTCCTTTTTCACCATAGCCGTCTATGGGCTTCCAAATATCCCTTTGCCAATTCCACAAGAACAGCCTTAGTGAAAGGCTTCTTGAAGGGAATGATGTAACTCTGTGAGATGAATTAACAGAACACAGAGCAGTTTCTCAGAAAGCTTCTTTCCAGTTTTGAAAGGAAGATATTTCCTTTTTCACCATAGCCCTCTATGGGCTTCCAAATATCCCTTTGCCAATTCCACAAGAACAGCCATAGCGAAAGGCTTCTTGAAGGGAAAGATGTAACTCTGTGTGATGAATTAACAGAACACAGAGCAGTTTCTCAGAAAGCGTCTTTCCAGTTTTGAACGGAAGATATTTCCTTTTTCACCATAGCCCTCTATGGGCTTCCAAATATCCCTTTGCCAATTCCACAAGAACAGCCTTAGCGAAAGGCTTCTTGAAGGGAAAGATGTAACTCTGTGAGATGAATTAAAAGAACACAGAGCAGTTTCTCAAAAGCTTCTTTCCAGTTTTGAACGGAAGATATTTCCTTTTTCACCATAGTCGTCTATGGGCTTCCAAATATCCCTTTGCCAATTTCACAAGAACAGCCTTAGCGAAAGGCTTCTTGAAGGGAAAGATGTAACTCTGTGAGATGAATTAACAGAACACAGAGCAGTTTCTCAGAAAGCGTGTTTCCAGTTTTGAACGGAAGATATTTCCTTTTTCACCATAGCCCTCTATGGGCTACCAAATATCCCTTTGCCAATTCCACAAGAACAGCCTTACCGAAAGGCTTCTTGAAGGGAAAGATGTAACTCTGTGAGATGAATTAACAGAACACAGAACAGTTTCTCAGAAAGCTTCTTTCTAGTTTTGAACGGAAGATATTTCCTTTTTCACCATAGCCCTCTATGGGCTTCCAAATATCCCTTTGCCAATTCCACAAGAACAGCCTTAGCGAAAGGCTTCTTGAAGGGAAAGATGTAACTCTGTGAGATGAATTAACAGAACACAGAGCAGTTTCTCAGAAAGCTTCTTTCCAGTTTTGAACGGAAGATATTTCCTTTTTCACCATAGCCCTCTAGGGGCTTCCAAATATCCCTTTGCCAATTCCACAAGAACAGCCTTAGCGAAAGGCTTCTTGAAGGGAAAGATGTAACTCTGTGAGATGAACTAACAGAACACAGAGCAGTTTCGCAGAAAGCTTCTTTCCAGTTTTGAACGGAAGATATTTCCTTTTTCACCATAGCCGTCTATGGGCTTCCAAATATCCCTTTGCCAATTCCACAAGAACAGCCTTAGCGAAAGGCTTCTTGAAGGGAAAGATGTAACTCTGTGAGATGAATTAACACAACACAGAACAGTTTCTCAGAAAGCTTCTTTCTAGTTTTGAAGGGAAGATATTTCCTTTTTCACCATAGCCCTCTATGGGCTTCCAAATATCCCTTTGCGAATTCCACAAGAACAGCCTTAGCGAAAGGCTTCTTGAACGGAAAGATGTAACTCTGTGAGATGAATTAACAGAACACAGAGCAGTTTCTCAGAAAGCTTCTTTCCAGTTTTGAACCGAAGATATTTCCTTTTTCACCATAGCCCTCTATTGGCTTCCAAATATCCCTTTGCCAATTCCACAAGAACAGCCTTAGCGAAAGGCTTCTTGAAGGGAAAGATGTAACTCTGTTAGATGAATTAACAGAACACAGAACAGTTTCTCAGAAAGCTTCTTTTCAGTTTTGAACGGAAGATATTTCCTTTTTCACCATAGCCCTCTATGGGCTTCCAAATATCCCTTTGCCACTTCCACAAGAACAGCCTTAGCGAAAGGCTTCTTGAAGGGAAAGATGTAACTCTGTGAGATGAATTAACAGAACACAGAGCAGTTTCTCAGAAAGCTACTTTCCAGTTTTGAACGGAAGATATTTCCTTTTTCACCATAGCCGTCTATGGGCTTCCAAATATCCCTTTGCCAATTCCACAAGAACAGCCTTAGTGAAAGGCTTCTTGAAGGGAATGATGTAACTCTGTGAGATGAATTAACAGAACACAGAGCAGTTTCTCAGAAAGCTTCTTTCCAGTTTTGAAAGGAAGATATTTCCTTTTTCACCATAGCCCTCTATGGGCTTCCAAATATCCCTTTGCCAATTCCACAAGAACAGCCATAGCGAAAGGCTTCTTGAAGGGAAAGATGTAACTCTGTGTGATGAATTAACAGAACACAGAGCAGTTTCTCAGAAAGCGTCTTTCCAGTTTTGAACGGAAGATATTTCCTTTTTCACCATAGCCCTCTATGGGCTTCCAAATATCCCTTTGCCAATTCCACAAGAACAGCCTTAGCGAAAGGCTTCTTGAAGGGAAAGATGTAACTCTGTGAGATGAATTAAAAGAACACAGAGCAGTTTCTCAAAAGTTTCTTTCCAGTTTTGAACGGAAGATATTTCCTTTTTCACCATAGTCGTCTAAGGGCTTCCAAATATCCCTTTGCCAATTTCACAAGAACAGCCTTAGCGAAAGGCTTCTTGAAGGGAAAGATGTAACTCTGTGAGATGAACTAACAGAACACAGAGCAGTTTCGCAGAAAGCTTCTTTCCAGTTTTGAACGGAAGATATTTCCTTTTTCACCATAGCCGTCTATGGGCTTCCAAATATCCCTTTGCCAATTCCACAAGAACAGCCTTAGCGAAAGGCTTCTTGAAGGGAAAGATGTAACTCTGTGAGATGAATTAACACAACACAGAACAGTTTCTCAGAAAGCTTCTTTGTAGTTTTGAAGGGAAGATATTTCCTTTTTCACCATAGCCCTCTATGGGCTTCCAAATATCCCTTTGCGAATTCCACAAGAACAGCCTTAGCGAAAGGCTTCTTGAACGGAAAGATGTAACTCTGTGAGATGAATTAACAGAACACAGAGCAGTTTCTCAGAAAGCTTCTTTCCAGTTTTGAACCGAAGATATTTCCTTTTTCACCATAGCCCTCTATTGGCTTCCAAATATCCCTTTGCCAATTCCACAAGAACAGCCTTAGCGAAAGGCTTCTTGAAGGGAAAGATGTAACTCTGTGAGATGAATTAACAGAACACAGAACAGTTTCTCAGAAAGCTTCTTTTCAGTTTTGAACGGAAGATATTTCCTTTTTCACCTTAGCCCTCTATGGGCTTCCAAATATCCCTTTGCCACTTCCACAAGAACAGCCTTAGCGAAAGGCTTCTTGAATGGAAAGATGTAACTCTGTGAGATGAATTAACAGAACACAGAGCAGTTTCTCAGAAAGCTACTTTCCAGTTTTGAACGGAAGATATTTCCTTTTTCACCATAGCCGTCTATGGGCTTCCAAATATCCCTTTGCCAATTCCACAAGAACAGCCTTAGTGAAAGGCTTCTTGAAGGGAATGATGTAACTCTGTGAGATGAATTAACAGAACACAGAGCAGTTTCTCAGAAAGCTTCTTTCCAGTTTTGAAAGGAAGATATTTCCTTTTTCACCATAGCCCTCTAAGGGCTTCCAAATATCCCTTTGCCAATTCCACAAGAACAGCCTTAGCGAAACGCTTCTTGAAGGGAAAGATGTAACTCTGTGAGATGAATTAACAGAACACAGAGCAGTTTCTCAGAAAGCTTCTTTCCAGTTTTGAACGGAAGATATTTCCTTTTTCACCATAGCCCTCTATGGGCTTCCAAATATCCCTTTTCCAATTCCACAAGAACAGCCTTAGCGAAAGGCTTCTTGAAGGGAAAGATGTAACTCTGTGAGATGAATTAACAGAACACAGAGCAGTTTCTCAAAAGCATCTTTCCAGTTTTGAACGGAAGATATTTCCTTTTTCACCACAGCCGTCTATGGGCTTCCAAATATCCTTTTGCCAATTCCACAAGAACAGCCTTAGCGAAAGGCTTCTTGAAGGGAAAGATGTAACTCTGTGAGATGAATTAACAGAACACAGAGCAGTTTCTCAGAAAGCTTCTTTCCAGTTTTGAACGGAAGATATTTCCTTTTTCACCATAGCCCTCTATGGGCTTCCAAATATCCCTTTGCCAATTCCACAAGAACAGCCTTAGCGAAAGGCTTCTTGAAGGGAAAGATGTAACTCTGTGAGATGAACTAACAGAACACAGAGCAGTTTCTCAGAAAGCTTCTTTCCAGTTTTGAACGGAAGATATTTCCTTTTTCACCATAGCCGTCTATGGGCTTCCAAATATCCCTTTGCCAATTCCACAAGAACAGCCTTAGCGAAAGGCTTCTTGAAGGGAAAGATGTAACTCTGTGAGATGAATTAACACAACACAGAACAGTTTCTCAGAAAGCTTCTTTCTAGTTTTGAAGGGAAGATATTTCCTTTTTCACCATAGCCCTCTATGGGCTTCCAAATATCCCTTTGCGAATTCCACAAGAACAGCCTTAGCGAAAGGCTTCTTGAACGGAAAGATGTAACTCTGTGAGATGAATTAACAGAACACAGAGCAGTTTCTCAGAAAGCTTCTTTCCAGTTTTGAACCGAAGATATTTCCTTTTTCACCATAGCCCTCTATTGGCTTCCAAATATCCCTTTGCCAATTCCACAAGAACAGCCTTAGCGAAAGGCTTCTTGAAGGGAAAGATGTAACTCTGTGAGATGAATTAACAGAACACAGAACAGTTTCTCAGAAAGCTTCTTTTCAGTTTTGAACGGAAGATATTTCCTTTTTCACCATAGCCCTCTATGGGCTTCCAAATATCCCTTTGCCACTTCCACAAGAACAGCCTTAGCGAAAGGCTTCTTGAAGGGAAAGATGTAACTCTGTGAGATGAATTAACAGAACACAGAGCAGTTTCTCAGAAAGCTACTTTCCAGTTTTGAACGGAAGATATTTCCTTTTTCACCATAGCCGTCTATGGGCTTCCAAATATCCCTTTGCCAATTCCACAAGAACAGCCTTAGTGAAAGGCTTCTTGAAGGGAATGATGTAACTCTGTGAGATGAATTAACAGAACACAGAGCAGTTTCTCAGAAAGCTTCTTTCCAGTTTTGAAAGGAAGATATTTCCTTTTTCACCATAGCCCTCTAAGGGCTTCCAAATATCCCTTTGCCAATTCCACAAGAACAGCCTTAGCGAAACGCTTCTTGAAGGGAAAGATGTAACTCTGTGAGATGAATTAACAGAACACAGAGCAGTTTCTCAGAAAGCTTCTTTCCAGTTTTGAACGGAAGATATTTCCTTTTTCACCATAGCCCTCTATGGGCTTCCAAATATCCCTTTGCCAATTCCACAAGAACCGCCTTAGCGAAAGGCTTCTTGAAGGGAAAGATGTAACTCTGTGAGATGAATTAACAGAACACAGAGCAGTTTCTCAAAAGCATCTTTCCAGTTTTGAACGGAAGATATTTCCTTTTTCAACACAGCCGTCTATGGGCTTCCAAATATCCTTTTGCCAATTCCACAAGAACAGCCTTAGCGAAAGGCTTCTTGAAGGGAAAGATGTAACTCTGTGAGATGAATTAACAGAACACAGAGCAGTTTCTCAGAAAGCTTCTTTCCAGTTTTGAACGGAAGATATTTCCTTTTTCACCATAGCCCTCTATGGGCTTCCAAATATCCCTTTGCCAATTCCACAAGAACAGACTTAGCGAAAGGCTTCTTGAAGGGAAAGATGTAACTCTGTGAGATGAATTAACAGAACACAGAGCAGTTTCTCAGAAAGCTTCTTTCCAGTTTTGAACGGAAGATATTTCCTTTTTCATCATAGCCCTCTATGGGCTTCCAAATATCCCTTTGCCAATTCCACAAGAACAGCCTTAGTGAAAGGCTTCTTGAAGGGAAAGATGTAACTCTGTGAGTTGAATTAACAGAACACAGAGCAGTTTCTCAGAAAGCTTCTTTCCAGTTTTGAACGGAAGATATTTCCTTTTTCACCATAGCCCTCTATGGGCTTCCAAATATCCCTTTGCCAATTCCACAAGAACAGCCTTAGCGAAAGGCTTCTGAAGGAAAGATGTAACTCTGTGAGATGAACTAACAGAACACAGAGCAGTTTCTCAGAAAGCTTCTTTCCAGTTTTGAACGGAAGATATTTCCTTTTTCACCATAGCCCTCTATGGGCTTCCAAATATCCCTTTGCCCAATTCCACAAGAACAGCCTTAGCGAAAGGCTTCTTGAAGGGAAAGATGTAACTCTGTGAGATGAACTAACAGAACACAGAGCAGTTTCTCAGAAAGCTTCTTTCCAGTTTTGAACGGAAGATATTTCCTTTTTCACCATAGCCCTCTATTGGCTTCCAAATATCCCTTTGCCAATTACACAAGAACAGCCTTAGCGAAAGGCTTCTTGAAGGGAAATATGTAACTCTGTGAGATGAATTAACAGAACACAGAACAGTTTCTCAGAAAGCTTCTTTCCAGTTTTGAACGGAAGATATTTCCTTTTTCACCATAGCCCTCTATGGGCTTCCAAATATCCCTTTGCCAATTCCACAAGAACAGCCTTAGCGAAAGGCTTCTTGAAGGGAAAGATGTAACTCTGTGAGATGAATTAACAGAACACAGAGCAGTTTCTCAGAAAGCTTCTTTCCAGTTTTGAACGGAAGATATTTCCTTTTTCACCATAGCCCTCTATGGGCTTCCAAATATCCCTTTGCCAATTCCACAAGAACAGCCTTAGCGAAAGGCTTCTTGAAGGGAAAGATGTAACTCTGTGAGATGAATTAACAGAACACAGAGCAGTTTCTCAAAAGCTTCTTTCCAGTTTTGAACGGAAGATAATTCCTTTTTCACCATAGCCGTCTATGGGCTTCCAAATATCCTTTTGCCAATTCCACAAGAACAGCCTTAGCGAAAGGCTTCTTGAAGGGAAAGATGTAACTCTGTGAGATGAATTAACAGAACACAGAGCAGTTTCTCAGAAAGCTTCTTTTCAGTTTTGAACGGAAGATATTTCCTTTTTCACCATAGCCCTCTATGGGCTTCCAAATATCCCTTTGCCAATTCCACAAGAACAGCCTTAGCGAAAGGCTTCTTGAAGGGAAAGATGTAACTCTGTGAGATGAACTAACAGAACACAGAGCAGTTTCTCAGAAAGCTTCTTTCCAGTTTTGAACGGAAGATATTTCCTTTTTCACCATAGCCGTCTATGGGCTTCCAAATATCCCCTTGCCAATTCCACAAGAACAGCCTTAGCGAAAGGCTTCTTGAAGGGAAAGATGTAACTCTGTGAGATGAATTAACACAACACAGAACAGTTTCTCAGAAAGCTTCTTTCTAGTTTTGAACGGAAGATATTTCCTTTTTCACCATAGCCCTCTATGGGCTTCCAAATATCCCTTTGCGAATTCCACAAGAACAGCCTTAGCGAAAGGCTTCTTGAACGGAAAGATGTAACTCTGTGAGATGAATTAACAGAACACAGAGCAGTTTCTCAGAAAGCTTCTTTCCAGTTTTGAACCGAAGATATTTCCTTTTTCACCATAGCCCTCTATTGGCTTCCAAATATCCCTTTGCCAATTCCACAAGAACAGCCTTAGCGAAAGGCTTCTTGAAGGGAAAGATGTAACTCTGTGAGATGAATTAACAGAACACAGAACAGTTTCTCAGAAAGCTTCTTTTCAGTTTTGAACGGAAGATATTTCCTTTTTCACCATAGCCCTCTATGGGCTTCCAAATATCCCTTTGCCACTTCCACAAGAACAGCCTTAGAGAAAGGCTTCTTGAAGGGAAAGATGGAACTCTGTGAGATGAATTAACAGAACACAGAGCAGTTTCTCAGAAAGCTACTTTCCAGTTTTGAACGGAAGATATTTCCCTTTTCACCATAGCCGTCTATGGGCTTCCAAATATCCCTTTGCCAATTCCACAAGAACAGCCTTAGTGAAAGGCTTCTTGAAGGGAATGATGTAACTCTGTGAGATGAATTAACAGAACACAGAGCAGTTTCTCAGAAAGCTTCTTTCCAGTTTTGAAAGGAAGATATTTCCTTTTTCACCATAGCCCTCTATGGGCTTCCAAATATCCCTTTGCCAATTCCACAAGAACAGCCATAGCGAAAGGCTTCTTGAAGGGAAAGATGTAACTCTGTGAGATGAATTAACAGAACACAGAGCAGTTTCTCAGAAAGCGTCTTTCCAGTTTTGAACGGAAGATATTTCCTTTTTCACCATAGCCCTCTATGGGCTTCCAAATATCCCTTTGCCAATTCCACAAGAACAGCCTTAGCGAAAGGCTTCTTGAAGGGAAAGATGTAACTCTGTGAGATGAATTAAAAGAACACAGAGCAGTTTCTCAAAAGCTTCTTTCCAGTTTTGAACGGAAGATATTTCCTTTTTCACCATAGTCGTCTATGGGCTTCCAAATATCCCTTTGCCAATTTCACAAGAACAGCCTTAGCGAAAGGCTTCTTGAAGGGAAAGATGTAACTCTGTGAGATGAATTAACAGAACACAGAGCAGTTTCTCAGAAAGCGTCTTTCCAGTTTTGAACGGAAGATATTTCCTTTTTCACCATAGCCCTCTATGGGCTACCAAATATCCCTTTGCCAATTCCACAAGAACAGCCTTAGCGAAAGGCTTCTTGAAGGGAAAGATGTAACTCTGTGAGATGAATTAACAGAACACAGAACAGTTTCTCAGAAAGCTTCTTTCTAGTTTTGAACGGAAGATATTTCCTTTTTCACCATAGCCCTCTATGGGCTTCCAAATATCCCTTTGCCAATTCCACAAGAACAGCCTTAGCGAAAGGCTTCTTGAAGGGAAAGATGTAACTCTGTGAGATGAATTAACAGAACACAGAGCAGTTTCTCAGAAAGCTTCTTTCCAGTTTTGAACGGAAGATATTTCCTTTTTCACCATAGCCGTCTATGGGCTTCCAAATATCCCTTTGCCAATTCCACAAGAACAGCCTTAGCGAAAGGCTTCTTGAAGGGAAAGATGTAACTCTGTGAGATGAATTAACAGAACACAGAACAGTTTCTCAGAAAGCTTCTTTTCAGTTTTGAACGGAAGATATTTCCTTTTTCACCATAGCCCTCTATGGGCTTCCAAATATCCCTTTGCCAATTCCACAAGAACAGCCTTAGCGAAAGGCTTCTTGAAGGGAAAGATGTAACTCTGTGAGATGAACTAACAGAACACAGAGCAGTTTCTCAGAAAGCTTCTTTCCAGTTTTGAACGGAAGATATTTCCTTTTTCACCATAGCCCTCTAAGGGCTTCCAAATATCCCTTTGCCAATTCCACAAGAACAGCCTTAGCGAAACGCTTCTTGAAGGGAAAGATGTAACTCTGTGAGATGAATTAACAGAACACAGAGCAGTTTCTCAGAAAGCTTCTTTCCAGTTTTGAACGGAAGATATTTCCTTTTTCATCATAGCCCTCTATGGGCTTCCAAATATCCCTTTGCCAATTCCACAAGAACAGCCTTAGTGAAAGGCTTCTTGAAGGGAAAGATGTAACTCTGTGAGTTGAATTAACAGAACACAGAGCAGTTTCTCAGAAAGCTTCTTTCCAGTTTTGAACGGAAGATATTTCCTTTTTCACCATAGCCCTCTATGGGCTTCCAAATATCCCTTTGCCAATTCCACAAGAACAGCCTTAGCGAAAGGCTTCTTGAAGGGAAAGATGTAACTCTGTGAGATGAACTAACAGAACACAGAGCAGTTTCTCAGAAAGCTTCTTTCCAGTTTTGAACGGAAGATATTTCCTTTTTCACCATAGCCCTCTATTGGCTTCCAAATATCCCTTTGCCAATTCCACAACAACAGCCTTAGCGAAAGGCTTCTTGAAGGGAAATATGTAACTCTGTGAGATGAATTAACAGAACACAGAACAGTTTCTCAGAAAGCTTCTTTCCAGTTTTGAACGGAAGATATTTCCTTTTTCACCATAGCCCTCTATGGGCTTCCAAATATCCCTTTGCCAATTCCACAAGAACAGCCTTAGCGAAAGGCTTCTTGAAGGGAAAGATGTAACTCTGTGAGATGAATTAACAGAACACAGAGCAGTTTCTCAGAAAGCTTCTTTCCAGTTTTGAACGGAAGATATTTCCTTTTTCACCGTAGCCCTCTATGGGCTTCCAAATATCCCTTTGCCAATTCCACAAGAACAGCCTTAGCGAAAGGCTTCTTGAAGGGAAAGATGTAACTCTGTGAGATGAATTAACAGAACACAGAGCAGTTTCTCAGAAAGCTTCTTTCCAGTTTTGAACGGAATATATTTCCTTTTTCACCGTAGCCCTCTATGGGCTTCCAAATATCCCTTTGCCAATTCCACAAGAACAGCCTTAGCGAAAGGCTTCTTGAAGGGAAAGATGTAACTCTGTGAGATGAATTAACAGAACACAGAGCAGTTTCTCAAAAGCTTCTTTCCAGTTTTGAACGGAAGATATTTCCTTTTTCACCATAGCCGTCTATGGGCTTCCAAATATCCCTTTGCCAATTCCACAAGAACAGCCTTAGCGAAAGGCTTCTTGAAGGGAAAGATGTAACTCTGTGAGATGAACTAACAGAACACAGAGCAGTTTCTCAGAAAGCTTCTTTCCAGTTTTGAACGGAAGATATTTCCTTTTTCACCATAGCCGTCTATGGACTTCGAAATATCCCTTTGCCAATTCCACAAGAACAGCCTTAGCGAAAGGCTTCTTGAAGGGAAAGATGTAACTCTGTGAGATGAATTAACAGAACACAGAACAGTTTCTCAGAAAGCTTCTTTTCAGTTTTGAACGGAAGATATTTCCTTTTTCACCATAGCCCTCTATGGGCTTCCAAATATCCCTTTGCCACTTCCACAAGAACAGCCTTAGAGAAAGGCTTCTTGAAGGGAAAGATGGAACTCTGTGAGATGAATTAACAGAACACAGAGCAGTTTCTCAGAAAGCTACTTTCCAGTTTTGAACGGAAGATATTTCCCTTTTCACCATAGCCGTCTATGGGCTTCCAAATATCCCTTTGCCAATTCCACAAGAACAGCCTTAGTGAAAGGCTTCTTGAAGGGAATGATGTAACTCTGTGAGATGAATTAACAGAACACAGAGCAGTTTCTCAGAAAGCTTCTTTCCAGTTTTGAAAGGAAGATATTTCCTTTTTCACCATAGCCCTCTATGGGCTTCCAAATATCCCTTTTCCAATTCCACAAGAACAGCCATAGCGAAAGGCTTCTTGAAGGGAAAGATGTAACTCTGTGAGATGAATTAACAGAACACAGAGCAGTTTCTCAGAAAGCGTCTTTCCAGTTTTGAACGGAAGATATTTCCTTTTTCACCATAGCCCTCTATGGGCTTCCAAATATCCCTTTGCCAATTCCACAAGAACAGCCTTAGCGAAAGGCTTCTTGAAGGGAAAGATGTAACTCTGTGAGATGAGTTAAAAGAACACAGAGCAGTTTCTCAAAAGCTTCTTTCCAGTTTTGAACGGAAGATATTTCCTTTTTCACCATAGTCGTCTATGGGCTTCCAAATATCCCTTTGCCAATTTCACAAGAACAGCCTTAGCGAAAGGCTTCTTGAAGGGAAAGATGTAACTCTGTGAGATGAATTAACAGAACACAGAGCAGTTTCTCAGAAAGCGTCTTTCCAGTTTTGAACGGAAGATATTTCCTTTTTCACCATAGCCCTCTATGGGCTACCAAATATCCCTTTGCCAATTCCACAAGAACAGCCTTAGCGAAAGGCTTCTTGAAGGGAAAGATGTAACTCTGTGAGATGAATTAACAGAACACAGAACAGTTTCTCAGAAAGCTTCTTTCTAGTTTTGAACGGAAGATATTTCCTTTTTCACCATAGCCCTCTATGGGCTTCCAAATATCCCTTTGCCAATTCCACAAGAACAGCCTTAGCGAAAGGCTTCTTGAAGGGAAAGATGTAACTCTGTGAGATGAATTAACAGAACACAGAGCAGTTTCTCAGAAAGCTTCTTTCCAGTTTTGAACGGAAGATATTTCCTTTTTCACCATAGCCCTCTATGGGCTTCCAAATATCCCTTTGCCAATTCCACAAGAACAGCCTTAGCGAAAGGCTTCTTGAAGGGAAAGATGTAACTCTGTGAGATGAATTAACAGAACACAGAACAGTTTCTCAGAAAGCTTCTTTTCAGTTTTGAACGGAAGATATTTCCTTTTTCACCATAGCCCTCTATGGGCTTCCAAATATCCCTTTGCCAATTCCACAAGAACAGCCTTAGCGAAAGGCTTCTTGAAGGGAAAGATGTAACTCTGTGAGATGAACTAACAGAACACAGAGCAGTTTCTCAGAAAGCTTCTTTCCAGTTTTGAACGGAAGATATTTCCTTTTTCACCATAGCCCTCTAAGGGCTTCCAAATATCCCTTTGCCAATTCCACAAGAACAGCCTTAGCGAAACGCTTCTTGAAGGGAAAGATGTAACTCTGTGAGATGAATTAACAGAACACAGAGCAGTTTCTCAGAAAGCTTCTTTCCAGTTTTGAACGGAAGATATTTCCTTTTTCATCATAGCCCTCTATGGGCTTCCAAATATCCCTTTGCCAATTCCACAAGAACAGCCTTAGTGAAAGGCTTCTTGAAGGGAAAGATGTAACTCTGTGAGTTGAATTAACAGAACACAGAGCAGTTTCTCAGAAAGCTTCTTTCCAGTTTTGAACGGAAGATATTTCCTTTTTCACCATAGCCCTCTATGGGCTTCCAAATATCCCTTTGCCAATTCCACAAGAACAGCCTTAGCGAAAGGCTTCTTGAAGGGAAAGATGTAACTCTGTGAGATGAACTAACAGAACACAGAGCAGTTTCTCAGAAAGCTTCTTTCCAGTTTTGAACGGAAGATATTTCCTTTTTCCCCATAGCCCTCTATTGGCTTCCAAATATCCCTTTGCCAATTCCACAACAACAGCCTTAGCGAAAGGCTTCTTGAAGGGAAATATGTAACTCTGTGAGATGAATTAACAGAACACAGAACAGTTTCTCAGAAAGCTTCTTTCCAGTTTTGAACGGAAGATATTTCCTTTTTCACCATAGCCCTCTATGGGCTTCCAAATATCCCTTTGCCAATTCCACAAGGACAGCCTTAGCGAAAGGCTTCTTGAAGGGAAAGATGTAACTCTGTGAGATGAATTAACAGAACACAGAGCAGTTTCTCAGAAAGCTTCTTTCCAGTTTTGAACGGAAGATATTTCCTTTTTCACCATAGCCCTCTATGGGCTTCCAAATATCCCTTTGCCAATTCCACAAGAACAGCCTTAGCGAAAGGCTTCTTGAAGGGAAAGATGTAACTCTGTGAGATGAATTAACAGAACACAGAGCAGTTTCTCAGAAAGCTTCTTTCCAGTTTTGAACGGAATATATTTCCTTTTTCACCGTAGCCCTCTATGGGCTTCCAAATATCCCTTTGCCAATTCCACAAGAACAGCCTTAGCGAAAGGCTTCTTGAAGGGAAAGATGTAACTCTGTGAGATGAATTAACAGAACACAGAGCAGTTTCTCAAAAGCTTCTTTCCAGTTTTGAACGGAAGATATTTCCTTTTTCACCATAGCCGTCTATGGGCTTCCAAATATCCCTTTGCCAATTCCACAAGAACAGCCTTAGCGAAAGGCTTCTTGAAGGGAAAGATGTAACTCTGTGAGATGAATTAACAGAACACAGAGCAGTTTCTCAGAAAGCGTCTTTCCAGTTTTGAACGGAAGATATTTCCTTTTTCACCATAGCCCTCTATGGGCTACCAAATATCCCTTTGCCAATTCCACAAGAACAGCCTTAGCGAAAGGCTTCTTGAAGGGAAAGATGTAACTCTGTGAGATGAATTAACAGAACACAGAACAGTTTCTCAGAAAGCTTCTTTCTAGTTTTGAACGGAAGATATTTCCTTTTTCACCATAGCCCTCTATGGGCTTCCAAATATCCCTTTGCCAATTCCACAAGAACCGCCTTAGCGAAAGGCTTCTTGAAGGGAAAGATGTAACTCTGTGAGATGAATTAACAGAACACAGAGCAGTTTCTCAAAAGCATCTTTCCAGTTTTGAACGGAAGATATTTCCTTTTTCAACACAGCCGTCTATGGGCTTCCAAATATCCTTTTGCCAATTCCACAAGAACAGCCTTAGCGAAAGGCTTCTTGAAGGGAAAGATGTAACTCTGTGAGATGAATTAACAGAACACAGAGCAGTTTCTCAGAAAGCTTCTTTCCAGTTTTGAACGGAAGATATTTCCTTTTTCACCATAGCCCTCTATGGGCTTCCAAATATCCCTTTGCCAATTCCACAAGAACAGACTTAGCGAAAGGCTTCTTGAAGGGAAAGATGTAACTCTGTGAGATGAATTAACAGAACACAGAGCAGTTTCTCAGAAAGCTTCTTTCCAGTTTTGAACGGAAGATATTTCCTTTTTCATCATAGCCCTCTATGGGCTTCCAAATATCCCTTTGCCAATTCCACAAGAACAGCCTTAGTGAAAGGCTTCTTGAAGGGAAAGATGTAACTCTGTGAGTTGAATTAACAGAACACAGAGCAGTTTCTCAGAAAGCTTCTTTCCAGTTTTGAACGGAAGATATTTCCTTTTTCACCATAGCCCTCTATGGGCTTCCAAATATCCCTTTGCCAATTCCACAAGAACAGCCTTAGCGAAAGGCTTCTGAAGGGAAAGATGTAACTCTGTGAGATGAACTAACAGAACACAGAGCAGTTTCTCAGAAAGCTTCTTTCCAGTTTTGAACGGAAGATATTTCCTTTTTCACCATAGCCCTCTATGGGCTTCCAAATATCCCTTTGCCAATTCCACAAGAACAGCCTTAGCGAAAGGCTTCTTGAAGGGAAAGATGTAACTCTGTGAGATGAACTAACAGAACACAGAGCAGTTTCTCAGAAAGCTTCTTTCCAGTTTTGAACGGAAGATATTTCCTTTTTCACCATAGCCCTCTATTGGCTTCCAAATATCCCTTTGCCAATTACACAAGAACAGCCTTAGCGAAAGGCTTCTTGAAGGGAAATATGTAACTCTGTGAGATGAATTAACAGAACACAGAACAGTTTCTCAGAAAGCTTCTTTCCAGTTTTGAACGGAAGATATTTCCTTTTTCACCATAGCCCTCTATGGGCTTCCAAATATCCCTTTGCCAATTCCACAAGAACAGCCTTAGCGAAAGGCTTCTTGAAGGGAAAGATGTAACTCTGTGAGATGAATTAACAGAACACAGAGCAGTTTCTCAGAAAGCTTCTTTCCAGTTTTGAACGGAAGATATTTCCTTTTTCACCATAGCCCTCTATGGGCTTCCAAATATCCCTTTGCCAATTCCACAAGAACAGCCTTAGCGAAAGGCTTCTTGAAGGGAAAGATGTAACTCTGTGAGATGAATTAACAGAACACAGAGCAGTTTCTCAAAAGCTTCTTTCCAGTTTTGAACGGAAGATAATTCCTTTTTCACCATAGCCGTCTATGGGCTTCCAAATATCCTTTTGCCAATTCCACAAGAACAGCCTTAGCGAAAGGCTTCTTGAAGGGAAAGATGTAACTCTGTGAGATGAATTAACAGAACACAGAGCAGTTTCTCAGAAAGCTTCTTTTCAGTTTTGAACGGAAGATATTTCCTTTTTCACCATAGCCCTCTATGGGCTTCCAAATATCCCTTTGCCAATTCCACAAGAACAGCCTTAGCGAAAGGCTTCTTGAAGGGAAAGATGTAACTCTGTGAGATGAACTAACAGAACACAGAGCAGTTTCTCAGAAAGCTTCTTTCCAGTTTTGAACGGAAGATATTTCCTTTTTCACCATAGCCGTCTATGGGCTTCCAAATATCCCCTTGCCAATTCCACAAGAACAGCCTTAGCGAAAGGCTTCTTGAAGGGAAAGATGTAACTCTGTGAGATGAATTAACACAACACAGAACAGTTTCTCAGAAAGCTTCTTTCTAGTTTTGAACGGAAGATATTTCCTTTTTCACCATAGCCCTCTATGGGCTTCCAAATATCCCTTTGCGAATTCCACAAGAACAGCCTTAGCGAAAGGCTTCTTGAACGGAAAGATGTAACTCTGTGAGATGAATTAACAGAACACAGAGCAGTTTCTCAGAAAGCTTCTTTCCAGTTTTGAACCGAAGATATTTCCTTTTTCACCATAGCCCTCTATTGGCTTCCAAATATCCCTTTGCCAATTCCACAAGAACAGCCTTAGCGAAAGGCTTCTTGAAGGGAAAGATGTAACTCTGTGAGATGAATTAACAGAACACAGAACAGTTTCTCAGAAAGCTTCTTTTCAGTTTTGAACGGAAGATATTTCCTTTTTCACCATAGCCCTCTATGGGCTTCCAAATATCCCTTTGCCACTTCCACAAGAACAGCCTTAGAGAAAGGCTTCTTGAAGGGAAAGATGGAACTCTGTGAGATGAATTAACAGAACACAGAGCAGTTTCTCAGAAAGCTACTTTCCAGTTTTGAACGGAAGATATTTCCCTTTTCACCATAGCCGTCTATGGGCTTCCAAATATCCCTTTGCCAATTCCACAAGAACAGCCTTAGTGAAAGGCTTCTTGAAGGGAATGATGTAACTCTGTGAGATGAATTAACAGAACACAGAGCAGTTTCTCAGAAAGCTTCTTTCCAGTTTTGAAAGGAAGATATTTCCTTTTTCACCATAGCCCTCTATGGGCTTCCAAATATCCCTTTGCCAATTCCACAAGAACAGCCATAGCGAAAGGCTTCTTGAAGGGAAAGATGTAACTCTGTGAGATGAATTAACAGAACACAGAGCAGTTTCTCAGAAAGCGTCTTTCCAGTTTTGAACGGAAGATATTTCCTTTTTCACCATAGCCCTCTATGGGCTTCCAAATATCCCTTTGCCAATTCCACAAGAACAGCCTTAGCGAAAGGCTTCTTGAAGGGAAAGATGTAACTCTGTGAGATGAATTAAAAGAACACAGAGCAGTTTCTCAAAAGCTTCTTTCCAGTTTTGAACGGAAGATATTTCCTTTTTCACCATAGTCGTCTATGGGCTTCCAAATATCCCTTTGCCAATTTCACAAGAACAGCCTTAGCGAAAGGCTTCTTGAAGGGAAAGATGTAACTCTGTGAGATGAATTAACAGAACACAGAGCAGTTTCTCAGAAAGCGTCTTTCCAGTTTTGAACGGAAGATATTTCCTTTTTCACCATAGCCCTCTATGGGCTACCAAATATCCCTTTGCCAATTCCACAAGAACAGCCTTAGCGAAAGGCTTCTTGAAGGGAAAGATGTAACTCTGTGAGATGAATTAACAGAACACAGAACAGTTTCTCAGAAAGCTTCTTTCTAGTTTTGAACGGAAGATATTTCCTTTTTCACCATAGCCCTCTATGGGCTTCCAAATATCCCTTTGCCAATTCCACAAGAACAGCCTTAGCGAAAGGCTTCTTGAAGGGAAAGATGTAACTCTGTGAGATGAATTAACAGAACACAGAGCAGTTTCTCAGAAAGCTTCTTTCCAGTTTTGAACGGAAGATATTTCCTTTTTCACCATAGCCGTCTATGGGCTTCCAAATATCCCTTTGCCAATTCCACAAGAACAGCCTTAGCGAAAGGCTTCTTGAAGGGAAAGATGTAACTCTGTGAGATGAATTAACAGAACACAGAACAGTTTCTCAGAAAGCTTCTTTTCAGTTTTGAACGGAAGATATTTCCTTTTTCACCATAGCCCTCTATGGGCTTCCAAATATCCCTTTGCCAATTCCACAAGAACAGCCTTAGCGAAAGGCTTCTTGAAGGGAAAGATGTAACTCTGTGAGATGAACTAACAGAACACAGAGCAGTTTCTCAGAAAGCTTCTTTCCAGTTTTGAACGGAAGATATTTCCTTTTTCACCATAGCCCTCTAAGGGCTTCCAAATATCCCTTTGCCAATTCCACAAGAACAGCCTTAGCGAAACGCTTCTTGAAGGGAAAGATGTAACTCTGTGAGATGAATTAACAGAACACAGAGCAGTTTCTCAGAAAGCTTCTTTCCAGTTTTGAACGGAAGATATTTCCTTTTTCATCATAGCCCTCTATGGGCTTCCAAATATCCCTTTGCCAATTCCACAAGAACAGCCTTAGTGAAAGGCTTCTTGAAGGGAAAGATGTAACTCTGTGAGTTGAATTAACAGAACACAGAGCAGTTTCTCAGAAAGCTTCTTTCCAGTTTTGAACGGAAGATATTTCCTTTTTCACCATAGCCCTCTATGGGCTTCCAAATATCCCTTTGCCAATTCCACAAGAACAGCCTTAGCGAAAGGCTTCTTGAAGGGAAAGATGTAACTCTGTGAGATGAACTAACAGAACACAGAGCAGTTTCTCAGAAAGCTTCTTTCCAGTTTTGAACGGAAGATATTTCCTTTTTCACCATAGCCCTCTATTGGCTTCCAAATATCCCTTTGCCAATTCCACAACAACAGCCTTAGCGAAAGGCTTCTTGAAGGGAAATATGTAACTCTGTGAGATGAATTAACAGAACACAGAACAGTTTCTCAGAAAGCTTCTTTCCAGTTTTGAACGGAAGATATTTCCTTTTTCACCATAGCCCTCTATGGGCTTCCAAATATCCCTTTGCCAATTCCACAAGAACAGCCTTAGCGAAAGGCTTCTTGAAGGGAAAGATGTAACTCTGTGAGATGAATTAACAGAACACAGAGCAGTTTCTCAGAAAGCTTCTTTCCAGTTTTGAACGGAAGATATTTCCTTTTTCACCGTAGCCCTCTATGGGCTTCCAAATATCCCTTTGCCAATTCCACAAGAACAGCCTTAGCGAAAGGCTTCTTGAAGGGAAAGATGTAACTCTGTGAGATGAATTAACAGAACACAGAGCAGTTTCTCAGAAAGCTTCTTTCCAGTTTTGAACGGAATATATTTCCTTTTTCACCGTAGCCCTCTATGGGCTTCCAAATATCCCTTTGCCAATTCCACAAGAACAGCCTTAGCGAAAGGCTTCTTGAAGGGAAAGATGTAACTCTGTGAGATGAATTAACAGAACACAGAGCAGTTTCTCAAAAGCTTCTTTCCAGTTTTGAACGGAAGATATTTCCTTTTTCACCATAGCCGTCTATGGGCTTCCAAATATCCCTTTGCCAATTCCACAAGAACAGCCTTAGCGAAAGGCTTCTTGAAGGGAAAGATGTAACTCTGTGAGATGAACTAACAGAACACAGAGCAGTTTCTCAGAAAGCTTCTTTCCAGTTTTGAACGGAAGATATTTCCTTTTTCACCATAGCCGTCTATGGACTTCGAAATATCCCTTTGCCAATTCCACAAGAACAGCCTTAGCGAAAGGCTTCTTGAAGGGAAAGATGTAACTCTGTGAGATGAATTAACAGAACACAGAACAGTTTCTCAGAAAGCTTCTTTTCAGTTTTGAACGGAAGATATTTCCTTTTTCACCATAGCCCTCTATGGGCTTCCAAATATCCCTTTGCCACTTCCACAAGAACAGCCTTAGAGAAAGGCTTCTTGAAGGGAAAGATGGAACTCTGTGAGATGAATTAACAGAACACAGAGCAGTTTCTCAGAAAGCTACTTTCCAGTTTTGAACGGAAGATATTTCCCTTTTCACCATAGCCGTCTATGGGCTTCCAAATATCCCTTTGCCAATTCCACAAGAACAGCCTTAGTGAAAGGCTTCTTGAAGGGAATGATGTAACTCTGTGAGATGAATTAACAGAACACAGAGCAGTTTCTCAGAAAGCTTCTTTCCAGTTTTGAAAGGAAGATATTTCCTTTTTCACCATAGCCCTCTATGGGCTTCCAAATATCCCTTTTCCAATTCCACAAGAACAGCCATAGCGAAAGGCTTCTTGAAGGGAAAGATGTAACTCTGTGAGATGAATTAACAGAACACAGAGCAGTTTCTCAGAAAGCGTCTTTCCAGTTTTGAACGGAAGATATTTCCTTTTTCACCATAGCCCTCTATGGGCTTCCAAATATCCCTTTGCCAATTCCACAAGAACAGCCTTAGCGAAAGGCTTCTTGAAGGGAAAGATGTAACTCTGTGAGATGAGTTAAAAGAACACAGAGCAGTTTCTCAAAAGCTTCTTTCCAGTTTTGAACGGAAGATATTTCCTTTTTCACCATAGTCGTCTATGGGCTTCCAAATATCCCTTTGCCAATTTCACAAGAACAGCCTTAGCGAAAGGCTTCTTGAAGGGAAAGATGTAACTCTGTGAGATGAATTAACAGAACACAGAGCAGTTTCTCAGAAAGCGTCTTTCCAGTTTTGAACGGAAGATATTTCCTTTTTCACCATAGCCCTCTATGGGCTACCAAATATCCCTTTGCCAATTCCACAAGAACAGCCTTAGCGAAAGGCTTCTTGAAGGGAAAGATGTAACTCTGTGAGATGAATTAACAGAACACAGAACAGTTTCTCAGAAAGCTTCTTTCTAGTTTTGAACGGAAGATATTTCCTTTTTCACCATAGCCCTCTATGGGCTTCCAAATATCCCTTTGCCAATTCCACAAGAACAGCCTTAGCGAAAGGCTTCTTGAAGGGAAAGATGTAACTCTGTGAGATGAATTAACAGAACACAGAGCAGTTTCTCAGAAAGCTTCTTTCCAGTTTTGAACGGAAGATATTTCCTTTTTCACCATAGCCCTCTATGGGCTTCCAAATATCCCTTTGCCAATTCCACAAGAACAGCCTTAGCGAAAGGCTTCTTGAAGGGAAAGATGTAACTCTGTGAGATGAATTAACAGAACACAGAACAGTTTCTCAGAAAGCTTCTTTTCAGTTTTGAACGGAAGATATTTCCTTTTTCACCATAGCCCTCTATGGGCTTCCAAATATCCCTTTGCCAATTCCACAAGAACAGCCTTAGCGAAAGGCTTCTTGAAGGGAAAGATGTAACTCTGTGAGATGAACTAACAGAACACAGAGCAGTTTCTCAGAAAGCTTCTTTCCAGTTTTGAACGGAAGATATTTCCTTTTTCACCATAGCCCTCTAAGGGCTTCCAAATATCCCTTTGCCAATTCCACAAGAACAGCCTTAGCGAAACGCTTCTTGAAGGGAAAGATGTAACTCTGTGAGATGAATTAACAGAACACAGAGCAGTTTCTCAGAAAGCTTCTTTCCAGTTTTGAACGGAAGATATTTCCTTTTTCATCATAGCCCTCTATGGGCTTCCAAATATCCCTTTGCCAATTCCACAAGAACAGCCTTAGTGAAAGGCTTCTTGAAGGGAAAGATGTAACTCTGTGAGTTGAATTAACAGAACACAGAGCAGTTTCTCAGAAAGCTTCTTTCCAGTTTTGAACGGAAGATATTTCCTTTTTCACCATAGCCCTCTATGGGCTTCCAAATATCCCTTTGCCAATTCCACAAGAACAGCCTTAGCGAAAGGCTTCTTGAAGGGAAAGATGTAACTCTGTGAGATGAACTAACAGAACACAGAGCAGTTTCTCAGAAAGCTTCTTTCCAGTTTTGAACGGAAGATATTTCCTTTTTCCCCATAGCCCTCTATTGGCTTCCAAATATCCCTTTGCCAATTCCACAACAACAGCCTTAGCGAAAGGCTTCTTGAAGGGAAATATGTAACTCTGTGAGATGAATTAACAGAACACAGAACAGTTTCTCAGAAAGCTTCTTTCCAGTTTTGAACGGAAGATATTTCCTTTTTCACCATAGCCCTCTATGGGCTTCCAAATATCCCTTTGCCAATTCCACAAGGACAGCCTTAGCGAAAGGCTTCTTGAAGGGAAAGATGTAACTCTGTGAGATGAATTAACAGAACACAGAGCAGTTTCTCAGAAAGCTTCTTTCCAGTTTTGAACGGAAGATATTTCCTTTTTCACCATAGCCCTCTATGGGCTTCCAAATATCCCTTTGCCAATTCCACAAGAACAGCCTTAGCGAAAGGCTTCTTGAAGGGAAAGATGTAACTCTGTGAGATGAATTAACAGAACACAGAGCAGTTTCTCAGAAAGCTTCTTTCCAGTTTTGAACGGAATATATTTCCTTTTTCACCGTAGCCCTCTATGGGCTTCCAAATATCCCTTTGCCAATTCCACAAGAACAGCCTTAGCGAAAGGCTTCTTGAAGGGAAAGATGTAACTCTGTGAGATGAATTAACAGAACACAGAGCAGTTTCTCAAAAGCTTCTTTCCAGTTTTGAACGGAAGATATTTCCTTTTTCACCATAGCCGTCTATGGGCTTCCAAATATCCCTTTGCCAATTCCACAAGAACAGCCTTAGCGAAAGGCTTCTTGAAGGGAAAGATGTAACTCTGTGAGATGAATTAACAGAACACAGAGCAGTTTCTCAGAAAGCGTCTTTCCAGTTTTGAACGGAAGATATTTCCTTTTTCACCATAGCCCTCTATGGGCTACCAAATATCCCTTTGCCAATTCCACAAGAACAGCCTTAGCGAAAGGCTTCTTGAAGGGAAAGATGTAACTCTGTGAGATGAATTAACAGAACACAGAACAGTTTCTCAGAAAGCTTCTTTCTAGTTTTGAACGGAAGATATTTCCTTTTTCACCATAGCCCTCTATGGGCTTCCAAATATCCCTTTGCCAATTCCACAAGAACAGACTTAGCGAAAGGCTTCTTGAAGGGAAAGATGTAACTCTGTGAGATGAATTAACAGAACACAGAGCAGTTTCTCAGAAAGCTTCTTTCCAGTTTTGAACGGAAGATATTTCCTTTTTCACCATAGCCCTCTATGGGCTTCCAAATATCCCTTTGCCAATTCCACAAGAACAGCCTTAGTGAAAGGCTTCTTGAAGGTAAAGATGTAACTCTGTGAGTTGAATTAACAGAACACAGAGCAGTTTCTCAGAAAGCTTCTTTCCAGTTTTGAACGGAAGATATTTCCTTTTTCACCATAGCCCTCTATGGGCTTCCAAATATCCCTTTGCCAATTCCACAAGAACAGCCTTAGTGAAAGGCTTCTTGAAGGGAAAGATGTAACTCTGTGAGATGAACTAACAGAACACAGAGCAGTTTCTCAGAAAGCTTCTTTCCAGTTTTGAACGGAAGATATTTCCTTTTTCACCATAGCCCTCTATTGGCTTCCAAATATCCCTTTGCCAATTCCACAACAACAGCCTTAGCGAAAGGCTTCTTGAAGGGAAATATGTAACTCTGTGAGATGAATTAACAGAACACAGAACAGTTTCTCAGAAAGCTTCTTTCCAGTTTTGAACGGAAGATATTTCCTTTTTCACCATAGCCCTCTATGGGCTTCCAAATATCCCTTTGCCAATTCCACAAGAACAGCCTTAGCGAAAGGCTTCTTGAAGGGAAAGATATAACTCTGTGAGATGAATTAACAGAACACAGAGCAGTTTCTCAGAAAGCTTCTTTCCAGTTTTGAACGGAAGATATTTCCTATTTCACCATAGCCCTCTATGGGCTTCCAAATATCCCTTTGCCAATTCCACAAGAACAGCCTTAGCGAAAGGCTTCTTGAAGGGAAAGATGTAACTCTGTGAGATGAATTAACAGAACACAGAGCAGTTTCTCAGAAAGCTTCTTTCCAGTTTTGAACGGAATATATTTCCTTTTTCACCGTAGCCCTCTATGGGCTTCCAAATATCCCTTTGCCAATTCCACAAGAACAGCCTTAGCGAAAGGCTTCTTGAAGGGAAAGATGTAACTCTGTGAGATGAATTAACAGAACACAGAGCAGTTTCTCAAAAGCTTCTTTCCAGTTTTGAACGGAAGATATTTCCTTTTTCACCATAGCCGTCTATGGGCTTCCAAATATCCCTTTGCCAATTCCACAAGAACAGCCTTAGCGAAAGGCTTCTTGAAGGGAAAGATGTAACTCTGTGAGATGAACTAACAGAACACAGAGCAGTTTCTCAGAAAGCTTCTTTCCAGTTTTGAACGGAAGATATTTCCTTTTTCACCATAGCCGTCTATGGACTTCGAAATATCCCTTTGCCAATTCCACAAGAACAGCCTTAGCGAAAGGCTTCTTGAAGGGAAAGATGTAACTCTGTGAGATGAATTAACAGAACACAGAACAGTTTCTCAGAAAACTTCTTTCTGGTTTTGAAGGGAAGATATTTCCTTTTTCACCATAGCCCTCTATGGGCTTCCAAATATCCCTTTGCGAATTCCACAAGAACAGCCTTAGCGAAAGGCTTCTTGAACGGAAAGATGTAACTCTGTGAGATGAATTAACAGAACACAGAGCAGTTTCTCAGAAAGCTTCTTTCCAGTTTTGAACCGAAGATATTTCCTTTTTCACCATAGCCCTCTATTGGCTTCCAAATATCCCTTTGCCAATTCCACAAGAACAGCCTTAGCGAAAGGCTTCTTGAAGGGAAAGATGTAACTCTGTGAGATGAATTAACAGAACACAGAACAGTTTCTCAGAAAGCTTCTTTTCAGTTTTGAACGGAAGATATTTCCTTTTTCACCATAGCCCTCTATGGGCTTCCAAATATCCCTTTGCCACTTCCACAAGAACAGCCTTAGCGAAAGGCTTCTTGAAGGGAAAGATGTAACACTGTGAGATGAATTAACAGAACACAGAGCAGTTCCTCAGAAAGCTACTTTCCAGTTTTGAACGGAAGATATTTCCTTTTTCACCATAGCCGTCTATGGGCTTCCAAATATCCCTTTGCCAATTCCACAAGAACAGCCTTAGTGAAAGGCTTCTTGAAGGGAATGATGTAACTCTGTGAGATGAATTAACAGAACACAGAGCAGTTTCTCAGAAAGCTTCTTTCCAGTTTTGAAAGGAAGATATTTCCTTTTTCACCATAGCCCTCTATGGGCTTCCAAATATCCCTTTGCCAATTCCACAAGAACAGCCATAGCGAAAGGCTTCTTGAAGGGAAAGATATAACTCTGTGAGATGAATTAACAGAACACAGAGCAGTTTCTCAGAAAGCGTCTTTCCAGTTTTGAACGGAAGATATTTCCTTTTTCACCATAGCCCTCTAGGGGCTTCCAAATATCCCTTTGCCAATTCCACAAGAACAGCCTTAGCGAAAGGCTTCTTGAAGGGAAAGATGTAACTCTGTGAGATGAATTAACAGAACACAGAGCAGTTTCTCAGAAAGCTTCTTTCTAGTTTTGAACGGAAGATATTTCCTTTTTCACCCTAGCCCTCTATGGGCTTCCAAATATCCCTTTGCCAATTCCACAAGAACAGCCTTAGCGAAAGGCTTCTTGAAGGGAAAGATGTAACTCTGTGAGATGAATTAACAGAACACAGAGCAGTTTCTCAGAAAGCTTCTTTCCAGTTTTGAACGGAAGATATTTCCTTTTTCACCATAGCCCTCTATGGGCTTCCAAATATCCCTTTGCCAATTCCACAAGAACAGCCTTAGCGAAAGGCTTCTTGAAGGGAAAGATGTAACTCTGTGAGATGAATTAACAGAACACAGAACAGTTTCTCAGAAAGCTTCCTTTCAGTTTTGAACGGAAGATATTTCCTTTTTCACCATAGCCCTCTATGGGCTTCCAAATATCCCTTTGCCAATTCCACAAGAACAGCCTTAGCGAAAGGCTTCTTGAAGGGAAAGATGTAACTCTGTGAGATGAACTAACAGAACACAGAGCAGTTTCTCAGAAAGCTTCTTTCCAGTTTTGAACGGAAGATATTTCCTTTTTCACCATAGCCCTCTAAGGGCTTCCAAATATCCCTTTGCCAATTCCACAAGAACAGCCTTAGCGAAACGCTTCTTGAAGGGAAAGATGTAACTCTGTGAGATGAATTAACAGAACACAGAGCAGTTTCTCAGAAAGCTTCTTTCCAGTTTTGAACGGAAGATATTTCCTTTTTCACCATAGCCCTCTATGGGCTTCCAAATATCCCTTTGCCAATTCCACAAGAACAGCCTTAGCGAAAGGCTTCTTGAAGGGAAAGATGTAACTCTGTGAGATGAATTAACAGAACACAGAGCAGTTTCTCAAAAGCATCTTTCCAGTTTTGAACGGAAGATATTTCCTTTTTCACCACAGCCGTCTATGGGCTTCCAAATATCCTTTTGCCAATTCCACAAGAACAGCCTTAGCGAAAGGCTTCTTGAAGGGAAAGATGTAACTCTGTGAGATGAATTAACAGAACACAGAGCAGTTTCTCAGAAAGCTTCTTTCCAGTTTTGAACGGAAGATATTTAATTTTTCACCATAGCCCTCTATGGGCTTCCAAATATCCCTTTGCCAATTCCACAAGAACAGACTTAGCGAAAGGCTTCTTGAAGGGAAAGATGTAACTCTGTGAGATGAATTAACAGAACACAGAGCAGTTTCTCAGAAAGCTTCTTTCCAGTTTTGAACGGAAGATATTTCCTTTTTCATCATAGCCCTCTATGGGCTTCCAAATATCCCTTTGCCAATTCCACAAGAACAGCCTTAGCGAAAGGCTTCTTGAAGGGAAAGATGTAACTCTGTGAGATGAACTAACAGAACACAGAGCAGTTTCTCAGAAAGCTTCTTTCCAGTTTTGAACAGAAGATATTTCCTTTTTCACCATAGCCCTCTATGGGCTTCCAAATATCCCTTTGCCAATTCCACAAGAACAGCCTTACCGAAAGGCTTCTTGAAGGGAAAGATGTAACTCTGTGAGATGAATTAACAGAACACAGAGCAGTTTCTCAAAAGCTTCTTTCCAGTTTTGAACGGAAGATATTTCCTTTTTCACCATAGCCGTCTATGGGCTTCCAAATATCCCTTTACCAATTCCACAAGAACAGCCTTAGCGAAAGGCTTCTTGAAGGGAAAGATGTAACTCTGTGAGATGAATTAACAGAACACAGAGCAGTTTCTCAGAAAGCTTCTTTCCAGTTTTGAACGGAAGATATTTCCTTTTTCACCATAGCCCTCTATGGGCTTCCAAGTATCCCTTTGCCAATTCCACAAGAACAGACTTATCGAAAGGCTGCTTGAAGGGAAAGATGTAACTCTGTGAGATGAATTAACAGAACACAGAACAGTTTCTCAGAAAGCTTCTTTCCAGTTTTGAACGGAAGATATTTCCTTTTTCACCATAGCCCTCTATGGGCTTCCAAATATCCCTTTGCCAATTCCACAAGAACAGCCTTAGTGAAAGGCTTCTTGAAGGGAAAGATGTAACTCTGTGAGATGAATTAACAGAACACAGAGCAGTTTCTCAGAAAGCTTCTTTCCAGTTTTGAAAGGAAGATATTTCCTTTTTCACCATAGCCCTCTATGGGCTTCCAAATATCCCTTTGCCAATTCCACAAGAACAGCCTTAGCGAAAGGCTTCTTCAAGGGAAAGATGTAACTCTGTGAGATGAATTAACAGAACACAGAGCAGTTTCTCAGAAAGCGTCTTTCCAGTTTTGAACGGAAGATATTTCCTTTTTCACCATAGCCCTCTATGGGCTTCCAAATATCCCTTTGCCAATTCCACAAGAACAGCCTTAGCGAAAGGCTTCTTGAAGGGAAAGATGTAACTCTGTGAGATGAATTAACAGAACACAGAGCAGTTTCTCAGAAAGCTTCTTTCTAGTTTTGAACGGAAGATATTTCCTTTTTCACCATAGCCCTCTATGGGCTTCCAAATATCCCTTTGCCAATTCCACAAGAACAGACTTAGCGAAAGGTTTCTTGAAGGGAAAGATGTAACTCTGTGAGATGAATTAACAGAACACAGAGCAGTTTCTCAGAAAGCTTCTTTCCAGTTTTAAACGGAAGATATTTCCTTTTTCACCATAGCCCTCTATGGGCTTCCAAATATCCCTTTGCCAATTCCACAAGAACAGCCTTAGCGAAAGGCTTCTTGAAGTGAAAGATGTAACTCTGTGAGATGAATTAACAGAACACAGAACAGTTTCTCAGAAAGCTTCTTTTCAGTTTTGAACGGAAGATATGTCCTTTTTCACCATAGCCCTCTATGGGCTTCCAAATATCCCTTTGCCAATTCCACAAGAACAGCCTTAGCGAAAGGCTTCTTGAAGGGAAAGATGTAACTCTGTGAGATGAACTAACAGAACACAGAGCAGTTTCTCAGAAAGCTTCTTTCCAGTTTTGAACGGAAGATATTTCCTTTTTCACCATAGCCCTCTAAGGGCTTCCAAATATCCCTTTGCCAATTCCACAAGAACAGCCTTAGCGAAACGCTTCTTGAAGGGAAAGATGTAACTCTGTGAGATGAATTAACAGAACACAGAGCAGTTTCTCAGAAAGCTTCTTTCCAGTTTTGAACGGAAGATATTTCCTTTTTCACCATAGCCCTCTATGGGCTTCCAAATATCCCTTTGCCAATTCCACAAGAACAGCCTTAGCGAAAGGCTTCTTGAAGGGAAAGATGTAACTCTGTGAGATGAATTAACAGAACACAGAGCAGTTTCTCAAAAGCTTCTTTCCAGTTTTGAATGGAAGATATTTCCTTTTTCACCACAGCCGTCTATGGGCTTCCAAATATCCTTTTGCCAATTCCACAAGAACAGCCTTAGCGAAAGGCTTCTTGAAGGGAAAGATGTAACTCTGTGAGATGAATTAACAGAACACAGAGCAGTTTCTCAGAAAGCTTCTTTCCAGTTTTGAACGGAAGATATTTCCTTTTTCACCATAGCCCTCTATGCGCTTCCAAATATCCCTTTGCCAATTCCACAAGAACAGACTTAGCGAAAGGCTTCTTGAAGGGAAAGATGTAACTCTGTGAGATGAATTAACAGAACACAGAGCAGTTTCTCAGAAAGCTTCTTTCCAGTTTTGAACGGAAGATATTTCCTTTTTCACCATAGCCCTCTATGGGCTTCCAAATATCCCTTTGCCAATTCCACAAGAACAGCCTTAGTGAAAGGCTTCTTGAAGGGAAAGATGTAACTCTGTGAGTTGAATTAACAGAACACAGAGCAGTTTCTCAGAAAGCTTCTTTCCAGTTTTGAACGGAAGATATTTCCTTTTTCACCATAGCCCTCTATGGGCTTCCAAATATCCCTTTGCCAATTACACAAGAACAGCCTTAGCGAAAGGCTTCTTGAAGGGAAAGATGTAACTCTGTGAGATGAACTAACAGAACACAGAGCAGTTTCTCAGAAAGCTTCTTTCCAGTTTTGAACGGAAGATATTTCCTTTTTCACCGTAGCCGTCTATGGGCTTCCAAATATCCTTTTGCCAATTCCACAAGAACAGCCTTAGCGAAAGGCTTCTTGAAGGGAAAGATGTAACTCTGTGAGATGAATTAACAGAACACAGAGCAGTTTCTCAGAAAGCTTCTTTTCAGTTTTGAACGGAAGATATTTCCTTTTTCACCATAGCCCTCTATGGGCTTCCAAATATCCCTTTGCCACTTCCACAAGAACAGCCTTAGCGAAAGGCTTCTTGAAGGGAAAGATGTAACTCTGTGAGATGAATTAACAGAACACAGAGCAGTTTCTCAGAAAGCTACTTTCCAGTTTTGAACGGAAGATATTTCCTTTTTCACCATAGCCGTCTATGGGCTTCCAAATATCCCTTTGCCAATTCCACAAGAACAGCCTTAGTGAAAGGCTTCTTGAAGGGAATGATGTAACTCTGTGAGATGAATTAACAGAACACAGAGCAGTTTCTCAGAAAGCTTCTTTCCAGTTTTGAAAGGAAGATATTTCCTTTTTCACCATAGCCCTCTATGGGCTTCCAAATATCCCTTTGCCAATTCCACAAGAACAGCCATAGCGAAAGGCTTCTTGAAGGGAAAGATGCAACTCTGTGAGATGAATTAACAGAACACAGAGCAGTTTCTCAGAAAGCGTCTTTCCAGTTTTGAACGGAAGATATTTCCTTTTTCACCATAGCCCTCTATGGGCTTCCAAATATCCCTTTGCCAATTCCACAAGAACAGCCTTAGCGAAAGGCTTCTTGAAGGGAAAGATGTAACTCTGTGAGATGAATTAAAAGAACACAGAGCAGTTTCTCAAAAGCTTCTTTCCAGTTTTGAACGGAAGATATTTCCTTTTTCACCATAGTCGTCTATGGGCTTCCAAATATCCCTTTGCCAATTTCACAAGAACAGCCTTAGCGAAAGGCTTCTTGAAGGGAAAGATGTAACTCTGTGAGATGAATTAACAGAACACAGAGCAGTTTCTCAGAAAGCGTCTTTCCAGTTTTGAACGGAAGATATTTCCTTTTTCACCATAGCCCTCTATGGGCTACCAAATATCCCTTTGCCAATTCCACAAGAACAGCCTTAGCGAAAGGCTTCTTGAAGGGAAAGATGTAACTCTGTGAGATGAATTAACAGAACACAGAGCAGTTTCTCAGAAAGCTTCTTTCTAGTTTTGAACGGAAGATATTTCCTTTTTCACCATAGCCCTCTATGGGCTTCCAAATATCCCTTTGCCAATTCCACAAGAACAGACTTAGCGAAAGGCTTCTTGAAGGGAAAGATGTAACTCTGTGAGATGAATTAACAGAACACAGAGCAGTTTCTCAGAAAGCTTCTTTCCAGTTTTGAACGGAAGATATTTCCTTTTTCACCATAGCCCTCTATGGGCTTCCAAATATCCCTTTGCCAATTCCACAAGAACAGCCTTAGCGAAAGGCTTCTTGAAGTGAAAGATGTAACTCTGTGAGATGAATTAACAGAACACAGAACAGTTTCTCAGAAAGCTTCTTTTCAGTTTTGAACGGAAGATATGTCCTTTTTCACCATAGCCCTCTATGGGCTTCCAAATATCCCTTTGCCAATTCCACAAGAACAGCCTTAGCGAAAGGCTTCTTGAAGGGAAAGATGTAACTCTGTGAGATGAACTAACAGAACACAGAGCAGTTTCTCAGAAAGCTTCTTTCCAGTTTTGAACGGAAGATATTTCCTTTTTCACCATAGCCCTCTAAGGGCTTCCAAATATCCCTTTGCCAATTCCACAAGAACAGCCTTAGCGAAACGCTTCTTGAAGGGAAAGATGTAACTCTGTGAGATGAATTAACAGAACACAGAGCAGTTTCTCAGAAAGCTTCTTTCCAGTTTTGAACGGAAGATATTTCCTTTTTCACCATAGCCCTCTATGGGCTTCCAAATATCCCTTTGCCAATTCCACAAGAACAGCCTTAGCGAAAGGCTTCTTGAAGGGAAAGATGTAACTCTGTGAGATGAATTAACAGAACACAGAGCAGTTTCTCAAAAGCTTCTTTCCAGTTTTGAATGGAAGATATTTCCTTTTTCACCACAGCCGTCTATGGGCTTCCAAATATCCTTTTGCCAATTCCACAAGAACAGCCTTAGCGAAAGGCTTCTTGAAGGGAAAGATGTAACTCTGTGAGATGAATTAACAGAACACAGAGCAGTTTCTCAGAAAGCTTCTTTCCAGTTTTGAACGGAAGATATTTCCTTTTTCACCATAGCCCTCTATGTGCTTCCAAATATCCCTTTGCCAATTCCACAAGAACAGACTTAGCGAAAGGCTTCTTGAAGGGAAAGATGTAACTCTGTGAGATGAATTAACAGAACACAGAGCAGTTTCTCAGAAAGCTTCTTTCCAGTTTTGAACGGAAGATATTTCCTTTTTCACCATAGCCCTCTATGGGCTTCCAAATATCCCTTTGCCAATTCCACAAGAACAGCCTTAGTGAAAGGCTTCTTGAAGGGAAAGATGTAACTCTGTGAGTTGAATTAACAGAACACAGAGCAGTTTCTCAGAAAGCTTCTTTCCAGTTTTGAACGGAAGATATTTCCTTTTTCACCATAGCCCTCTATGGGCTTCCAAATATCCCTTTGCCAATTACACAAGAACAGCCTTAGCGAAAGGCTTCTTGAAGGGAAAGATGTAACTCTGTGAGATGAACTAACAGAACACAGAGCAGTTTCTCAGAAAGCTTCTTTCCAGTTTTGAACGGAAGATATTTCCTTTTTCACCATAGCCGTCTATGGGCTTCCAAATATCCTTTTGCCAATTCCACACGAACAGCCTTAGCGAAAGGCTTCTTGAAGGGAAAGATGTAACTCTGTGAGATGAATTAACAGAACACAGAGCAGTTTCTCAGAAAGCTTCTTTTCAGTTTTGAACGGAAGATATTTCCTTTTTCACCATAGCCCTCTATGGGCTTCCAAATATCCCTTTGCCACTTCCACAAGAACAGCCTTAGCGAAAGGCTTCTTGAAGGGAAAGATGTAACTCTGTGAGATGAATTAACAGAACACAGAGCAGTTTCTCAGAAAGCTACTTTCCAGTTTTGAACGGAAGATATTTCCTTTTTCACCATAGCCGTCTATGGGCTTCCAAATATCCCTTTGCCAATTCCACAAGAACAGCCTTAGTGAAAGGCTTCTTGAAGGGAATGATGTAACTCTGTGAGATGAATTAACAGAACACAGAGCAGTTTCTCAGAAAGCTTCTTTCCAGTTTTGAAAGGAAGATATTTCCTTTTTCACCATAGCCCTCTATGGGCTTCCAAATATCCCTTTGCCAATTCCACAAGAACAGCCATAGCGAAAGGCTTCTTGAAGGGAAAGATGCAACTCTGTGAGATGAATTAACAGAACACAGAGCAGTTTCTCAGAAAGCGTCTTTCCAGTTTTGAACGGAAGATATTTCCTTTTTCACCATAGCCCTCTATGGGCTTCCAAATATCCCTTTGCCAATTCCACAAGAACAGCCTTAGCGAAAGGCTTCTTGAAGGGAAAGATGTAACTCTGTGAGATGAATTAAAAGAACACAGAGCAGTTTCTCAAAAGCTTCTTTCCAGTTTTGAACGGAAGATATTTCCTTTTTCACCATAGTCGTCTATGGGCTTCCAAATATCCCTTTGCCAATTTCACAAGAACAGCCTTAGCGAAAGGCTTCTTGAAGGGAAAGATGTAACTCTGTGAGATGAATTAACAGAACACAGAGCAGTTTCTCAGAAAGCGTCTTTCCAGTTTTGAACGGAAGATATTTCCTTTTTCACCATAGCCCTCTATGGGCTACCAAATATCCCTTTGCCAATTCCACAAGAACAGCCTTAGCGAAAGGCTTCTTGAAGGGAAAGATGTAACTCTGTGAGATGAATTAACAGAACACAGAGCAGTTTCTCAGAAAGCTTCTTTCTAGTTTTGAACGGAAGATATTTCCTTTTTCACCATAGCCCTCTATGGGCTTCCAAATATCCCTTTGCCAATTCCACAAGAACAGCCTTAGCGAAAGGCTTCTTGAAGGGAAAGATGTAACTCTGTGAGATGAATTAACAGAACACAGAGCAGTTTCTCAGAAAGCTTCTTTCCAGTTTTGAACGGAAGATATTTCCTTTTTCACCATAGCCCTCTATGGGCTTCCAAATATCCCTTTGCCAATTCCACAAGAACAGCCTTAGCGAAAGGCTTCTTGAAGGGAAAGATGTAACTCTGTGAGATGAATTAACAGAACACAGAACAGTTTCTCAGAAAGCTTCTTTTCAGTTTTGAACGGAAGATATTTCCTTTTTCACCATAGCCCTCTATGGGCTTCCAAATATCCCTTTGCCAATTCCACAAGAACAGACTTAGCGAAAGGCTTCTTGAAGGGAAAGATGTAACTCTGTGAGATGAATTAACAGAACACAGAGCAGTTTCTCAGAAAGCTTCTTTCCAGTTTTGAACGGAAGATATTTCCTTTTTCATCATAGCCCTCTATGGGCTTCCAAATATCCCTTTGCCAATTCCACAAGAAAAGCCTTAGTGAAAGGCTTCTTGAAGGGAAAGATGTAACTCTGTGAGTTGAATTAACAGAACACAGAGCAGTTTCTCAGAAAGCTTCTTTCCAGTTTTGAACGGAAGATATTTCCTTTTTCACCATAGCCCTCTATGGGCTTCCAAATATCCCTTTGCCAATTCCACAAGAACAGCCTTAGCGAAAGGCTTCTTGAAGGGAATGATGTAACTCTGTGAGATGAACTAACAGAACACAGAGCAGTTTCTCAGAAAGCTTCTTTCCAGTTTTGAACGGAAGATATTTCCTTTTTCACCATAGCCCTCTATTGGCTTCCAAATATCCCTTTGCCAATTCCACAAGAACAGCCTTAGCGAAAGGCTTCTTGAAGGGAAATATGTAACTCTGTGAGATGAATTAACAGAACACAGAACAGTTTCTCAGAAAGCTTCTTTCCAGTTTTGAACGGAAGATATTTCCTTTTTCACCATAGCCCTCTATGGGCTTCCAAATATCCCTTTGCCAATTCCACAAGAACAGCCTTAGCGAAAGGCTTCTTGAAGGGAAAGATGTAACTCTGTGAGATGAATTAACAGAACACAGAGCAGTTTCTCAGAAAGCTTCTTTCCAGTTTTGAACGGAAGATATTTCCTTTTTCACCATAGCCCTCTATGGGCTTCCAAATATCCCTTTGCCAATTCCACAAGAACAGCCTTAGCGAAAGGCTTCTTGAAGGGAAAGATGTAACTCTGTGAGATGAATTAACAGAACACAGAGCAGTTTCTCAGAAAGCTTCTTTCCAGTTTTGAACGGAAGATATTTCCTTTTTCACCATAGCCCTCTATGGGCTTCCAAATATCCTTTTGCCAATTCCACAAGAACAGCCTTAGCGAAACGCTTCTTGAAGGGAAAGATGTAACTCTGTGAGATGAATTAACAGAACACAGAGCAGTTTCTCAGAAAGCTTCTTTTCAGTTTTGAACGGAAGATATTTCCTTTTTCACCATAGCCCTCTATGGGCTTCCAAATATCCCTTTGCCAATTCCACAAGAACAGCCTTAGCGAAAGGCTTCTTGAAGGGAAAGATGTAACTCTGTGAGATGAACTAACAGAACACAGAGCAGTTTCTCAGAAAGCTTCTTTCCAGTTTTGAACGGAAGATATTTCCTTTTTCACCATAGCCCTCTATGGGCTTCCAAATATCCCTTTGCCAATTCCACAAGGACAGCCTTAGCGAAAAGCTTCTTGAAGGGAAAGATGTAACTCTGTGAGATGAATTAACACAACACAGAACAGTTTCTCAGAAAGCTTCTTTCTAGTTTTGAAGGGAAGATATTTCCTTTTTCACCATAGCCCTCTATGGGCTTCCAAATATCCCTTTGCGAATTCCACAAGAACAGCCTTAGCGAAAGGCTTCTTGAACGGAAAGATGTAACTCTGTGAGATGAATTAACAGAACACAGAGCAGTTTCTCAGAAAGCTTCTTTCCAGTTTTGAACCGAAGATATTTCCTTTTTCACCGTAGCCCTCTATTGGCTTCCAAATATCCCTTTGCCAATTCCACAAGAACAGCCTTAGCGAAAGGCTTCTTGAAGGGAAAGATGTAACTCTGTGAGATGAATTAACAGAACACAGAACAGTTTCTCAGAAAGCTTCTTTTCAGTTTTGAACGGAAGATATTTCCTTTTTCACCATAGCCCTCTATGGGCTTCCAAATATCCCTTTGCCACTTCCACAAGAACAGCCTTAGCGAAAGGCTTCTTGAAGGGAAAGATGTAACTCTGTGAGATGAATTAACAGAACACAGAGCAGTTTCTCAGAAAGCTACTTTCCAGTTTTGAACGGAAGATATTTCCTTTTTCACCATAGCCGTCTATGGGCTTCCAAATATCCCTTTGCCAATTCCACAAGAACAGCCTTAGTGAAAGGCTTCTTGAAGGGAATGACGTAACTCTGTGAGATGAATTAACAGAACACAGAGCAGTTTCTCAGAAAGCTTCTTTCCAGTTTTGAAAGGAAGATATTTCCTTTTTCACCATAGCCCTCTATGGGCTTCCAAATATCCCTTTGCCAATTCCACAAGAACAGCCATAGCGAAAGGCTTCTTGAAGGGAAAGATGCAACTCTGTGAGATGAATTAACAGAACACAGAGCAGTTTCTCAGAAAGCGTCTTTCCAGTTTTGAACGGAAGATATTTCCTTTTTCACCATAGCCCTCTATGGGCTTCCAAATATCCCTTTGCCAATTCCACAAGAACAGCCTTAGCGAAAGGCTTCTTGAAGGGAAAGATGTAACTCTGTGAGATGAATTAAAAGAACACAGAGCAGTTTCTCAAAAGCTTCTTTCCAGTTTTGAACGGAAGATATTTCCTTTTTCACCATAGTCGTCTATGGGCTTCCAAATATCCCTTTGCCAATTTCACAAGAACAGCCTTAGCGAAAGGCTTCTTGAAGGGAAAGATGTAACTCTGTGAGATGAATTAACAGAACACAGAGCAGTTTCTCAGAAAGCGTCTTTCCAGTTTTGAACGGAAGATATTTCCTTTTTCACCATAGCCCTCTATGGGCTACCAAATATCCCTTTGCCAATTCCACAAGAACAGACTTAGCGAAAGGCTTCTTGAAGGGAAAGATGTAACTCTGTGAGATGAATTAACAGAACACAGAGCAGTTTCTCAGAAAGCTTCTTTCCAGTTTTGAACGGAAGACATTTCCTTTTTCATCATAGCCCTCTATGGGCTTCCAAATATCCCTTTGCCAATTCCACAAGAACAGCCTTAGTGAAAGGCTTCTTGAAGGGAAAGATGTAACTCTGTGAGTTGAATTAACAGAACACAGAGCAGTTTCTCAGAAAGCTTCTTTCCAGTTTTGAACGGAAGATATTTCCTTTTTCACCATAGCCCTCTATGGGCTTCCAAATATCCCTTTGCCAATTCCACAAGAACAGCCTTAGCGAAAGGCTTCTTGAAGGAAAAGATGTAACTCTGTGAGATGAACTAACAGAACACAGAGCAGTTTCTCAGAAAGCTTCTTTCCAGTTTTGAACGGAAGATATTTCCTTTTTCACCATAGCCCTCTATTGGCTTCCAAATATCCCTTTGCCAATTCCACAACAACAGCCTTAGCGAAAGGCTTCTTGAAGGGAAATATGTAACTCTGTGAGATGAATTAACAGAACACAGAACAGTTTCTCAGAAAGCTTCTTTCCAGTTTTGAACGGAAGATATTTCCTTTTTCACCATAGCCCTCTATGGGCTTCCAAATATCCCTTTGCCAATTCCACAAGAACAGCCTTAGCGAAAGGCTTCTTGAAGGGAAAGATGTAACTCTGTGAGATGAATTAACAGAACACAGAGCAGTTTCTCAGAAAGATTCTTTCCAGTTTTGAACGGAAGATATTTCCTTTTTCACCATAGCCCTCTATGGGCTTCCAAATATCCCTTTGCCAATTCCACAAGAACAGCCTTAGCGAAAGGCTTCTTGAAGGGAAAGATGTAACTCTGTGAGATGAATTAACAGAACACAGAGCAGTTTCTCAGAAAGCTTCTTTCCAGTTTTGAACGGAATATATTTCCTTTTTCACCGTAGCCCTCTATGGGCTTCCAAATATCCCTTTGCCAATTCCACAAGAACAGCCTTAGCGAAAGGCTTCTTGAAGGGAAAGATGTAACTCTGTGAGATGAATTAACAGAACACAGAGCAGTTTCTCAGAAAGCTTCTTTCCAGTTTTGAACGGAATATATTTCCTTTTTCACCGTAGCCCTCTATGGGCTTCCAAATATCCCTTTGCCACTTCCACAAGAACAGCCTTAGCGAAAGGCTTCTTGAAGGGAAAGATGTAACTCTGTGAGATGAATTAACAGAACACAGAGCAGTTTCTCAGAAAGCTACTTTCCAGTTTTGAACGGAAGATATTTCCTTTTTCGCCATAGCCGTCTATGGGCTTCCAAATATCCCTTTGCCAATTCCACAAGATCAGCCTTAGTGAAAGGCTTCTTGAAGGGAAAGATGTAACTCTGTGAGATGAATTAACAGAACACAGAGCAGTTTCTCAGAAAGCTTCTTTCCAGTTTTGAAAGGAAGATATTTCCTTTTTCACCATAGCCCTCTATGGGCTTCCAAATATCCCTTTGCCAATTCCACAAGAACAGCCTTAGCGAAAGGCTTCTTGAAGGGAAAGATGTAACTCTGTGAGATGAATTAACAGAACACAGAACAGTTTCTCAGAAAGCTTCTTTCCAGTTTTGAACGGAAGATATTTCCTTTTTCACCATAGCCCTCTATGGGCTTCCAAATATCCCTTTGCCAATTCCACAAGAACAGCCTTAGCGAAAGGCTTCTTGAAGGGAAAGATGTAACTCTGTGAGATGAACTAACAGAACACAGAGCAGTTTCTCAGAAAGCTTCTTTCCAGTTTTGAACGGAAGATGTTTCCTTTTTCACCATAGCCCTCTATGGGCTTCCAAATATCCCTTTGCCAATTCCACAAGAACAGCCTTAGCGAAAGGCTTCTTGAAGGGAAAGATGTAACTCTGTGAGATGAATTAAAAGAACACAGAGCAGTTTCTCAAAAGCTTCTTTCCAGTTTTGAACGGAAGATATTTCCTTTTTCACCATAGCCGTCTATGGGCTTCCAAATATCCCTTTGCCAATTTCACAAGAACAGCCTTAGCGAAAGGCTTCTTGAAGGGAAAGATGTAACTCTGTGAGATGAATTAACGGAACACAGAGCAGTTTCTCAGAAAGCTTCTTTCCAGTTTTGAACGGAAGATATTTCCTTTTTCACCATAGCCCTCTATGGGCTTCCAAATATCCCTTTGCCAATTCCACAAGAACAGACTTAGCGAAAGACTTCTTGAAGGGAAAGATGTAACTCTGTGAGATGAATTAACAGAACACAGAGCAGTTTCTCAGAAAGCTTCTTTCCAGTTTTGAACGGAAGATATTTCCTTTTTCACCGTAGCCCTCTATGGGCTTCCAAATATCCCTTTTCCAATTCCACAAGAACAGCCTTAGCGAAAGGCTTCTTGAAGGGAAAGATGTAACTCTGTGAGATGAATAACAGAACACAGAGCAGTTTCTCAGAAAGCTTCTTTCCAGTTTTGAACGGAAGATATTTCCTTTTTCACCATAGCCCTCTATGGGCTTCCAAATATCCCTTTGCCAATTCCACAAGAACAGCCTTAGCGAAAGGCTTCTTGAAGGGAAAGATGTAACTCTGTGAGATGAACTAACAGAACACAGAGCAGTTTCTCAGAAAGCTTCTTTCCAGTTTTGAACGGAAGATATTTCCTTTTTCACCATAGCCCTCTATGGGCTTCCAAATATCCCTTTGCGAATTCCACAAGAACAGCCTTAGCGAAAGGCTTCTTGAAGGGAAAGATGTAACTCTGTGAGATGAATTAACAGAACACAGAACAGTTTCTCAGAAAGCTTCTTTCCAGTTTTGAACGGAAGATATTTCCTTTTTCACCATAGCCCTCTATGGGCTTCCAAATATCCCTTTGCCAATTCCACAAGAACAGCCTTAGCGAAAGGCTTCTTGAAGGGAAAGATGTAACTCTGTGAGATGAATTAACAGAACACAGAGCAGTTTCTCAGAAATCTTCTTTCCAGTTTTGAACGGAAGATATTTCCTTTTTCACCATAGCCCTCTATGGGCTTCCAAATATCCCTTTGCCAATTCCACAAGAACAGCCTTAGCGAAAGGCTTCTTGAAGGGAAAGATGTAACTCTGTGAGATGAATTAACAGAACACAGAGCAGTTTCTCAGAAAGCTTCTTTCCAGTTTTGAACGGAAGATATTTCCTTTTTCACCATAGCCGTCTATGGGCTTCCAAATATCCCTTTGCCAATTCCACAAGAACAGCCTTAGCGAAAGGCTTCTTGAAGGGAAAGATGTAACTCTGTGAGATGAACTAACAGAACACAGAGCAGTTTCTCAGAAAGCTTCTTTCCAGTTTTGAACGGAAGATATTTCCTTTTTCACCATAGCCCTCTAAGGGCTTCCAAATATCCCTTTGCCAATTCCACAAGAACAGCCTTAGCGAAACGCTTCTTGAAGGGAAAGATGTAACTCTGTGAGAGGAATTAACAGAACGCAGAGCAGTTTCTCAAAAGCTTCTTTCCAGTTTTGAACGGAAGATATTTCCTTTTTCACCATAGCCGTCTATGGGCTTCCAAATATCCTTTTGCCAATTCCACAAGAACAGCCTTAGCGAAAGGCTTCTTGAAGGGAAAGATGTAACTCTGTGAGATGAATTAACAGAACACAGAGCAGTTTCTCAGAAAGCTACTTTCTAGTTTTGAACGGAAGATATTTCCTTTTTCACCATAGCCCTCTATGGGCTTCCAAATATCCCTTTGCCAATTCCACAAGAACAGCCTTAGCGAAAGGCTTCTTGAGGGAAAGATGTAACTCTGTGAGATGAATTAACAGAACACAGAGCAGTTTCTGAGAAAGCTTCTTTCCAGTTTTGAACGGAAGATATTTCCTTTTTCACCATAGCCCTCTATGGGCTTCCAAATATCCCTTTGCAAATTCCACAAGAACAGCCTTAGCGAAAGGCTTCTTGAAGTGAAAGATGTAACTCTGTGAGATGAATTAACAGAACACAGAGCAGTTTCTCAGAAAGCTTCTTTTCAGTTTTGAACGGAAGATATTTCCTTTTTCACCATAGCCCTCTATGGGCTTCCAAATATCCCTTTGCCAATTCCACAAGAACAGCCTTAGCGAAAGGCTTCTTGAAGGGAAATATGTAACTGTGAGATGAACTAACAGAACACAGAGCAGTTTCTCAGAAAGCTTCTTTCCAGTTTTGAACGGAAGATATTTCCTTTTTCACCATAGCCCTCTAAGGGCTTCCAAATATCCCTTTGCCAATTCCACAAGAACAGCCTTAGCGAAAGGCTTCTTGAAGGGAAAGATGTAACTCTGTGAGATGAATTAACAGAACACAGAGCAGTTTCTCAGAAAGCTTCTTTCCAGTTTTGAACGGAAGATATTTCCTTTTTCACCATAGCCGTCTATGGGCTTCCAAATATCCCTTTGCCAATTCCACAAGAACAGCCTTAGCGAAAGGCTTCTTGAAGGGAAAGATGTAACTCTGTGAGATGAATTAACAGAACACAGAGCAGTTTCTCAAAAGCTTCTTTCCAGTTTTGAACGGAAGATATTTCCTTTTTCACCATAGCCCTCTAAGGGCTTCCAAATATCCTTTTGCCAATTCCACAAGAACAGCCTTAGCGAAAGGCTTCTTGAAGGGAAAGATGTAACTCTGTGAGATGAATTAACAGAACACAGAGCAGTTTCTCAGAAAGCTTCTTTCCAGTTTTGAACGGAAGATATTTCCTTTTTCACCATAGCCCTCTATTGGCTTCCAAATATCCCTTTGCCAATTCCACAAGAACAGCCTTAGCGAAAGGCTTCTTGAAGTGAAAGATGTAACTCTGTGAGATGAATTAACAGAACACAGAACAGTTTCTCAGAAAGCTTCTTTTCAGTTTTGAACGGAAGATATTTCCTTTTTCACCATAGCCCTCTATGGGCTTCCAAATATCCCTTTGCCAATTCCACAAGAACAGCCTTAGCGAAAGGCTTCTTGAAGGGAAAGATGTAACTCTGTGAGATGAACTAACAGAACACAGAGCAGTTTCTCAGAAAGCTTCTTTCCAGTTTTGAACGGAAGATATTTCCTTTTTCACCATAGCCCTCTATGGGATTCCAAATATCCCTTTGCCAATTCCACAAGAACAGCCTTACCGAAAGGCTACTTGAAGGGAAAGATGTAACTCTGTGAGATGAATTAACAGAACACAGAGCAGTTTCTCAAAAGCTTCTTTCCAGTTTTGAACGGAAGATATTTCCTTTTTCACCATAGCCGTCTATGGGCTTCCAAATATCCCTTTGCCAATTCCACAAGAACAGCCTTAGCGAAAGGCTTCTTGAAGGGAAAGATGTAACTCTGTGAGATGAATTAACAGAACACAGAGCAGTTTCTCAGAAAGCTTCTTTCCAGTTTTGAACGGAAGTTATTTCCTTTTTCACCATAGCCCTCTATGGGCTTCCAAGTATCCCTTTGCCAATTCCACAAGAACAGCCTTAGCGAAAGGCTTCTTGAAGGGAAAGATGTAACTCTGTGAGATGAATTAACAGAACACAGAACAGTTTCTCAGAAAGCTTCTTTCCAGTTTTGAACGGAAGATATTTCCTTTTTCACCATAGCCCTCTATGGGCTTCCAAATATCCCTTTGCCAATTCCACAAGAACAGCCTTAGCGAAAGGCTTCTTGAAGGGAAAGATGTAACTCTGTGAGATGAATTAACAGAACACAGAGCAGTTTCTCAGAAAGCTTCTTTCCAGTTTTGAAAGGAAGATATTTCCTTTTTCACCATAGCCCTCTATGGGCTTCCAAATATCCCTTTGCCAATTCCACAAGAACAGCCTTAGCGAAAGGCTTCTTGAAGGGAAAGATGTAACTCTGTGAGATGAATTAACAGAACACAGAGCAGTTTCTCAGAAAGCTTCTTTCCAGTTTTGAACGGAAGATATTTCCTTTTTCACCATAGCCCTCTATGGGCTTCCAAATATCCCTTTGCCAATTCCACAAGAACAGCCTTAGCGAAAGGCTTCTTGAAGGGAAAGATGTAACTCTGTGAGATGAATTAACAGAACACAGAGCAGTTTCTCAAAAGCTTTTTTCCAGTTTTGAACGGAAGATATTTCCTTTTTCACCATAGCCGTCTATGGGCTTCCAAATATCCTTTTGCCAATTCCACAAGAACAGCCTTAGCGAAAGGCTTCTTGAAGGGAAATATGTAACTCTGTGAGATGAATTAACAGAACACAGAGCAGTTTCTCAGAAAGCTTCTTTTCAGTTTTGAACGGAAGATATTTCCTTTTTCACCATAGCCCTCTATGAGCTTCCAAATATCCCTTTGCCAATTCCACAAGAACAGCCTTAGCGAAAGGCTTCTTGAAGGGAAAGATGTAACTCTGTGAGATGAACTAACAGAACACAGAGCAGTTTCTCAGAAAGCTTCTTTCCAGTTTTGAACGGAAGATATTTCCTTTTTCACCATAGCCGTCTAAGGGCTTCCAAATATCCCTTTGCCAATTCCACAAGAACAGCCTTAGCGAAAGGCTTCTTGAAGGGAAAGGTGTAACTCTGTGAGATGAATTAACAGAACACAGAACAGTTTCTCGGAAAGCTTCTTTCTAGTTTTGAAGGGAAGATATTTCCTTTTTCACCATAGCCCTCTATGGGCTTCCAAATATCCCTTTGCGAATTCCACAAAACAGCCTTAGCGAAAGGCTTCTTGAAGGGAAAGATGTAACTCTGTGAGATGAATTAACAGAACACAGAGCAGTTTCTCAGAAAGCTTCTTTCCAGTTTTGAACCGAAGATATTTCCTTTTTCACCATAGCCCTCTATTGGCTTCCAAATATCCCTTTGCCAATTCCACAAGAACAGACTTAGCGAAAGGCTTCTTGAAGGGAAAGATGTAACTCTGTGAGATGAATTAACAGAACACAGAACAGTTTCTCAGAAAGCTTCTTTCCAGTTTTGAACGGAAGATATTTCCTTTTTCACCATAGCCCTCTATGGGCTTCCAAATATCCCTTTGCCAATTCCACAAGAACAGCCTTAGCGAAAGGCTTCTTGAAGGGAAAGATGTAACTCTGTGAGATGAATTAACAGAACACAGAGCAGTTTCTCAGAAAGCTTCTTTCCAGTTTTGAACGGAAGATATTTCCTTTTTCACCATAGCCCTCTATGGGCTTCCAAATATCCCTTTGCCAATTCCACAAGAACAGCCTTAGCGAAAGGCTTCTTGAAGGGAAAGATGTAACTCTGTGAGATGAATTAACAGAACACAGAGCAGTTTCTCAGAAAGCTTCTTTCCAGTTTTGAACGGAAGATATTTCCTTTTTCACCATAGCCGTCTATGGGCTTCCAAATATCCCTTTGCCAATTCCACAAGAACAGCCTTAGCGAAAGGCTTCTTGAAGGGAAAGATGTAACTCTGTGAGATGAACTAACAGAACACAGAGCAGTTTCTCAGAAAGCTTCTTTCCAGTTTTGAACGGAAGATATTTCCTTTTTCACCATAGCCCTCTAAGGGCTTCCAAATATCCCTTTGCCAATTCCACAAGAACAGCCTTAGCGAAACGCTTCTTGAAGGGAAAGATGTAACTCTGTGAGATGAATTAACAGAACGCAGAGCAGTTTCTCAAAAGCTTCTTTCCAGTTTTGAACGGAAGATATTTCCTTTTTCACCATAGCCGTCTATGGGCTTCCAAATATCCTTTTGCCAATTCCACAAGAACAGCCTTAGCGAAAGGCTTCTTGAAGGGAAAGATGTAACTCTGTGAGATGAATTAACAGAACACAGAGCAGTTTCTCAGAAAGCTTCTTTCTAGTTTTGAACGGAAGATATTTCCTTTTTCACCATAGCCCTCTATGGGCTTCCAAATATCCCTTTGCCAATTCCACAAGAACAGCCTTAGCGAAAGGCTTCTTGAGGGAAAGATGTAACTCTGTGAGATGAATTAACAGAACACAGAGCAGTTTCTGAGAAAGCTTCTTTCCAGTTTTGAACGGAAGATATTTCCTTTTTCACCATAGCCCTCTATGGGCTTCCAAATATCCCTTTGCAAATTCCACAAGAACAGCCTTAGCGAAAGGCTTCTTGAAGGGAAAGATGTAACTCTGTGAGATGAATTAACAGAACACAGAGCAGTTTCTCAGAAAGCTTCTTTTCAGTTTTGAACGGAAGATATTTCCTTTTTCACCATAGCCCGCTATGGGCTTCCAAATATCCCTTTGCCAATTCCACAAGAACAGCCTTAGCGAAAGGCTTCTTGAAGGGAAATATGTAACTCTGTGAGATGAACTAACAGAACACAGAGCAGTTTCTCAGAAAGCTTCTTTCCAGTTTTGAACGGAAGATATTTCCTTTTTCACCATAGCCCTCTAAGGGCTTCCAAATATCCCTTTGCCAATTCCACAAGAACAGCCTTAGCGAAACGCTTCTTGAAGGGAAAGATGTAACTCTGTGAGATGAATTAACAGAACACAGAGCAGTTTCTCAGAAAGCTTCTTTCCAGTTTTGAACGGAAGATATTTCCTTTTTCACCATAGCCGTCTATGGGCTTCCAAATATCCCTTTGCCAATTCCACAAGAACAGCCTTAGCGAAAGGCTTCTTGAAGGGAAAGATGTAACTCTGTGAGATGAATTAACAGAACACAGAGCAGTTTCTCAAAAGCTTCTTTCCAGTTTTGAACGGAAGATATTTCCTTTTTCACCATAGCCCTCTATGGGCTTCCAAATATCCCTTTGCCAATTCCACAAGAACAGCCTTAGCGAAAGGCTTCTTGAAGGGAAAGATGTAACTCTGTGAGATGAATTAACAGAACACAGAGCAGTTTCTCAGAAAGCTTCTTTCCAGTTTTGAACGGAAGATATTTCCTTTTTCACCATAGCCCTCTATTGGCTTCCAAATATCCCTTTGCCAATTCCACAAGAACAGCCTTAGCGAAAGGCTTCTTGAAGTGAAAGATGTAACTCTGTGAGATGAATTAACAGAACACAGAACAGTTTCTCAGAAAGCTTCTTTTCAGTTTTGAACGGAAGATATTTCCTTTTTCACCATAGCCCTCTATGGGCTTCCAAATATCCCTTTGCCAATTCCACAAGAACAGCCTTAGCGAAAGGCTTCTTGAAGGGAAAGATGTAACTCTGTGAGATGAACTAACAGAACACAGAGCAGTTTCTCAGAAAGCTTCTTTCCAGTTTTGAACGGAAGATATTTCCTTTTTCACCATAGCCCTCTATGGGCTTCCAAATATCCCTTTGCCAATTCCACAAGAACAGCCTTACCGAAAGGCTACTTGAAGGGAAAGATGTAACTCTGTGAGATGAATTAACAGAACACAGAGCAGTTTCTCAAAAGCTTCTTTCCAGTTTTGAACGGAAGATATTTCCTTTTTCACCATAGCCGTCTATGGGCTTCCAAATATCCCTTTGCCAATTCCACAAGAACAGCCTTAGCGAAAGGCTTCTTGAAGGGAAAGATGTAACTCTGTGAGATGAATTAACAGAACACAGAGCAGTTTCTCAGAAAGCTTCTTTCCAGTTTTGAACGGAAGTTATTTCCTTTTTCACCATAGCCCTCTATGGGCTTCCAAGTATCCCTTTGCCAATTCCACAAGAACAGCCTTAGCGAAAGGCTCCTTGAAGGGAAAGATGTAACTCTGTGAGATGAATTAACAGAACACAGAACAGTTTCTCAGAAAGCTTCTTTCCAGTTTTGAACGGAAGATATTTCCTTTTTCACCATAGCCCTCTATGGGCTTCCAAATATCCCTTTGCCAATTCCACAAGAACAGCATTAGCGAAAGGCTTCTTGAAGGGAAAGATGTAACTCTGTGAGATGAATTAACAGAACACAGAGCAGTTTCTCAGAAAGCTTCTTTCCAGTTTTGAAAGGAAGATATTTCCTTTTTCACCATAGCCCTCTATGGGCTTCCAAATATCCCTTTGCCAATTCCACAAGAACAGCCTTAGCGAAAGGCTTCTTCAAGGGAAAGATGTAACTCTGTGAGATGAATTAACAGAACACAGAGCAGTTTCTCAGAAAGCGTCTTTCCAGTTTTGAACGGAAGATATTTCCTTTTTCACCATAGCCCTCTATGGGCTTCCAAATATCCCTTTGCCAATTCCACAAGAACAGCCTTAGCGAAAGGCTTCTTGAAGGGAAAGATGTAACTCTGTGAGATGAATTAACAGAACACAGAGCAGTTTCTCAGAAAGCTTCTTTCTAGTTTTGAACGGAAGATATTTCCTTTTTCACCATAGCCCTCTATGGGCTTCCAAATATCCCTTTGCCAATTCCACAAGAACAGCCTTAGCGAAAGGCTTCTTGAAGGGAAAGATGTAACTCTGTGGGATGAATTAACAGAACACAGAGCAGTTTCTCAGAAAGCTTCTTTCCAGTTTTGAACGGAAGATATTTCCTTTTTCACCATAGCCCTCTATGGGCTTCCAAATATCCCTTTGCCAATATCACAAGAACAGCCTTAGCGAAAGGCTTCTTGAAGTGAAAGATGTAACTCTGTGAGATGAATTAACAGAACACAGAACAGTTTCTCAGAAAGCTTCTTTTCAGTTTTGAACGGAAGATATTTCCTTTTTCACCATAGCCCTCTATGGGCTTCCAAATATCCCTTTGCCAATTCCACAAGAACAGCCTTAGCGAAAGGCTTCTTGAAGGGAAAGATGTAACTCTGTGAGATGAACTAACAGAACACAGAGCAGTTTCTCAGAAAGCTTCTTTCCAGTTTTGAACGGAAGATATTTCCTTTTTCACCATAGCCCTCTAAGGGCTTCCAAATATCCCTTTGCCAATTCCACAAGAACAGCCTTAGCGAAACGCTCCTTGAAGGGAAAGATGTAACTCTGTGAGATGAATTAACAGAACACAGAGCAGTTTCTCAGAAATCTTCTTTCCAGTTTTGAACGGAAGATATTTCCTTTTTCACCATAGCCCTCTATGGGCTTCCAAATATCCCTTTGCCAATTCCACAAGAACAGCCTTAGCGAAAGGCTTCTTGAAGGGAAAGATGTAACTCTGTGAGATGAATTAACAGAACACAGAGCAGTTTCTCAAAAGCTTCTTTCCAGTTTTGAACGGAAGATATTTCCTTTTTCACCATAGCCGTCTATGGGCTTCCAAATATCCTTTTGCCAATTCCACAAGAACAGCCTTAGCGAAAGGCTTCTTGAAGGGAAAGATGTAACTCTGTGAGATGAATTAACAGAACACAGAGCAGTTGCTCAGAAAGCTTCTTTCCAGTTTTGAACGGAAGATATTTCCTTTTTCACCATAGCCCTCTATGGGCTTCCAAATATCCTTTTGCCAATTCCACAAGAACAGACTTAGCGAAAGGCTTCTTGAAGGGAAAGATGTAACTCTGTGAGATGAATTAACAGAACACAGAGCAGTTTCTCAGAAAGCTTCTTTCCAGTTTTGAACGGAAGATATTTCCTTTTTCACCATAGCCCTCTATGGGCTTCCAAATATCCCTTTGCCAATTCCACAAGAACAGCCTTAGTGAAAGGCTTCTTGAAGGGAAAGATGAACCTCTGTGAGTTGAATTAACAGAACACAGAGCAGTTTCTCAGAAAGCTTCTTTCCAGTTTTGAACGGAAGATATTTCCTTTTTCACCATAGCCCTCTATGGGCTTCCAAATATCCCATTGCCAATTCCACAAGAACAGCCTTAGCGAAAGGCTTCTTGAAGGGAAAGATGTAACTCTGTGAGATGAATTAACAGAACACAGAGCAGTTTCTCAGAAAGCTTCTTTCCAGTTTTGAACGGAAGATATTTCCTTTTTCACCATAGCCCTCTATTGGCTTCCAAATATCCCTTTGCCAATTCCACAAGAACAGCCTTAGCGAAAGGCTTCTTGAAGGGAAATATGTAACTCTGTGAGATGAATTAACAGAACACAGAACAGTTTCTCAGAAAGCTTCTTTCCAGTTTTGAACGGAAGATATTTCCTTTTTCACCATAGCCCTCTATGGGCTTCCAAATATCCCTTTGCCAATTCCACAAGAACAGCCTTAGCGAAAGGCTTCTTGAAGGGAAAGATGTAACTCTGTGAGATGAATTAACAGAACACAGAGCAGTTTCTCAGAAAGCTTCTTTCCAGTTTTGAACGGAAGATATTTCCTTTTTCACCATAGCCCTCTATGGGCTTCCAAATATCCCTTTGCCAATTCCACAAGAACAGCCTTAGCGAAAGGCTTCTTGAAGGGAAAGATGTAACTCTGTGAGATGAATTAACAGAACACAGAGCAGTTTCTCAGAAAGCTTCTTTCCAGTTTTGAACGGAAGATATTTCCTTTTTCACCATAGCCCTCTATGGGCTTCCAAATATCCCTTTGCCAATTCCACAAGAACAGCCTTAGCGAAAGGCTTCTTGAAGGGAAAGATGTAACTCTGTGAGATGAACTAACAGAACACAGAGTAGTTTCTCAGAAAGCTTCTTTCCCGTTTTGAACGGAAGATATTTCCTTTTTCACCATAGCCGTCTATGGGCTTCCAAATATCCCTTTGACAATTCCACAAGAACAGCCTTAGCGAAAGGCTTCTTGAAGGGAAAGATGTAACTCTGTGAGATGAATTAACAGAACACAGAGCAGTTTCTCAGAAAGCTACTTTCCAGTTTGGAACGGAAGATATTTCCTTTTTCACCATAGCCCTCTATGGGCTTCCAAATATCCCTTTGCCAATTCCACAAGAACAGCCTTAGCGAAAGGCTTCTTGAAGGGAAAGATGTAACTCTGTGAGATGAATTAACAGAACACAGAGCAGTTTCTCAGAAAGCTTCTTTCCAGTTTTGAACGGAAGATATTTCCTTTTTCACCATAGCCCTCTATGGGCTTCCAAATATCCCTTTGCGAATTCCACAAGAACAGCCTTAGCGAAAGGCTTCTTGAAGGGAAAGATGTAACTCTGTGAGATGAATTAACAGAACACAGAGCAGTTTCTCAGAAAGCTTCTTTATAGTTTTGAACCGAAGATATTTCCTTTTTCACCATAGCCTTCTATGGGCTTCCAAATATCCCTTTGCCAATTCCACAAGAACAGACTTAGCGAAAGGCTTCTTGAAGTGAAAGATGTAACTCTGTGAGATGAATTAACAGAACACAGAACAGTTTCTCAGAAGGCTTCTTTTCAGTTTTGAACGGAAGATATTTCCTTTTTCACCATAGCCCTCTATGGGCTTCCAAATATCCCATTGCCAATTCCACAAGAACAGCCTTAGCGAAAGGCTTCTTGAAGGGAAAGATGTAACTCTGTGAGATGAACTAACAGAACACAGAGCAGTTTCTCAGAAAGCTTCTTTCCAGTTTTGAACGGAAGATATTTCCTTTTTCACCATAGCCCTCTATGGGCTTCCAAATATCCCTTTGCCAATTCCACAAGAACAGCCTTACCGAAAGGCTTCTTGAAGGGAAAGATGTAACTCTGTGAGATGAATTAACAGAACACAGAGCAGTTTCTCATAAGCTTCTTTCCAGTTTTGAACGGAAGATATTTCCTTTTTCACCATAGCCGTCTATGGGCTTCCAAATATCCCTTTGCCAATTCCACAAGAACAGCCTTAGCGAAAGGCTTCTTGAAGGGAAAGATGTAACTCTGTGAGATGAATTAACAGAACACAGAGCAGTTTCTCAGAAAGCTTCTTTCCAGTTTTGAACGGAAGATATTTCCTTTTTCACCATAGCCCTCTATGGGCTTCCAAATATCCCTTTGCGAATTCCACAAGAACAGCCTTAGCGAAAGGCTTCTTGAAGGGAAAGATGTAACTCTGTGAGATGAATTAACAGAACACAGAGCAGTTTCTCAGAAAGCTTCTTTATAGTTTTGAACCGAAGATATTTCCTTTTTCACCATAGCCTTCTATGGGCTTCCAAATATCCCTTTGCCAATTCCACAAGAACAGACTTAGCGAAAGGCTTCTTGAAGTGAAAGATGTAACTCTGTGAGATGAATTAACAGAACACAGAACAGTTTCTCAGAAAGCTTCTTTTCAGTTTTGAACGGAAGATATTTCCTTTTTCACCATAGCCCTCTATGGGCTTCCAAATATCCCATTGCCAATTCCACAAGAACAGCCTTAGCGAAAGGCTTCTTGAAGGGAAAGATGTAACTCTGTGAGATGAACTAACAGAACACAGAGCAGTTTCTCAGAAAGCTTCTTTCCAGTTTTGAACGGAAGATATTTCCTTTTTCACCATAGCCCTCTATGGGCTTCCAAATATCCCTTTGCCAATTCCACAAGAACAGCCTTACCGAAAGGCTTCTTGAAGGGAAAGATGTAACTCTGTGAGATGAATTAACAGAACACAGAGCAGTTTCTCAAAAGCTTCTTTCCAGTTTTGAACGGAAGATATTTCCTTTTTCACCATAGCCGTCTATGGGCTTCCAAATATCCCTTTGCCAATTCCACAAGAACAGCCTTAGCGAAAGGCTTCTTGAAGGGAAAGATGTAACTCTGTGAGATGAATTAACAGAACACAGAGCAGTTTCTCAGAAAGCTTCTTTCCAGTTTTGAACGGAAGATATTTCCTTTTTCACCATAGCCCTCTATGGGCTTCCAAATATCCCTTTGCCAATTCCACAAGAACAGACTTAGCGAAAGGCTTCTTGAAGGGAAAGATGTAACTCTGTGAGATGAATTAACAGAACACAGAACAGTTTCTCAGAAAGCTTCTTTCCAGTTTTGAACGGAAGATATTTCCTTTTTCACCATAGGCCTCTATGGGCTTCCAAATATCCCTTTGCCAATTCCACAAGAACAGCCTTAGCGAAAGGCTTCTTGAAGTGAAAGATGTAACTCTGTGAGATGAATTAACAGAACACAGAACAGTTTCTCAGAAAGCTTCTTTCCAGTTTTGAACGGAAGATATTTCCTTTTTCACCATAGCCCTCTATGGGCTTCCAAATATCCCTTTGCCAATTCCACAAGAACAGCCTTAGCGAAAGGCTTCTTGAAGGGAAAGATGTAACTCTGTGAGATGAACTAACAGAACACAGAGCAGTTTCTCAGAAAGCTTCTTTCCAGTTTTGAACGGAAGATATTTCCTTTTTCACCATAGCCCTCTATGGGCTTCCAAATATCCCTTTGCCAATTCCACAAGAACAGCCTTAGCGAAAGGCTTCTTGAAGGGAAAGATGTAACTCTGTGACATGAATTAAAAGAACACAGAGCAGTTTCTCAAAAGCTTCTTTCCAGTTTTGAACGGAAGATATTTCCTTTTTCACCATAGCCGTCTATGGGCTTCCAAATATCCCTTTGCCAATTCCACAAGAACAGCCTTAGCGAAAGGCTTCTTGAAGGGAAAGATGTAACTCTGTGAGATGAATTAACAGAACACAGAGCAGTTTCTCAGAAAGCTTCTTTCCAGTTTTGAACGGAAGATATTTCCTTTTTCACCATAGCCCTCTATGGGCTTCCAAATATCCCTTTGCCAATTCCACAAGAACAGACTTAGCGAAAGACTTCTTGAAGGGAAAGATGTAACTCTGTGAGATGAATTAACAGAACACAGAGCAGTTTCTCAGAAAGCTTCTTTCCAGTTTTGAACGGAAGATATTTCCTTTTTCACCGTAGCCCTCTATGGGCTTCCAAATATCCCTTTGCCAATTCCACAAGAACAGCCTTAGCGAAAGGCTTCTTGAAGGGAAAGATGTAACTCTGTGAGATGAATTAACAGAACACAGAGCAGTTTCTCAGAAAGCTTCTTTCCAGTTTTGAACGGAAGATATTTCCTTTTTCACCATAGCCCTCTATGGGCTTCCAAATATCCCTTTGCCAATTCCACAAGAACAGCCTTAGCGAAAGGCTTCTTGAAGGGAAAGATGTAACTCTGTGAGATGAACTAACAGAACACAGAGCAGTTTCTCAGAAAGCTTTTTTCCAGTTTTGAACGGAAGATATTTCCTTTTTCACCATAGCCCTCTATGGGCTTCCAAATATCCCTTTGCCAATTCCACAAGAACAGCCTTAGCGAAAGGCTTCTTGAAGGGAAAGATGTAACTCTGTGAGATGAATTAACAGAACACAGAACAGTTTCTCAGAAAGCTTCTTTCCAGTTTTGAACGGAAGATATTTCCTTTTTCACCATAGCCCTCTATGGGCTTCCAAATATCCCTTTGCCAATTCCACAAGAACAGCCTTAGCGAAAGGCTTCTTGAAGGGAAAGATGTAACTCTGTGAGATGAATTAACAGAACACAGAGCAGTTTCTCAGAAAGCTACTTTCCAGTTTTGAACGGAAGATATTTCCTTTTTCACCATAGCCCTCTATGGGCTTCCAAATATCCCTTTGCCAATTCCACAAGAACAGCCTTAGCGAAAGGCTTCTTGAAGGGAAAGATGTAACTCTGTGAGATGAATTAACAGAACACAGAGCAGTTTCTCAGAAAGCTTCTTTCTAGTTTTGAACGGAAGATATTTCCTTTTTCACCATAGCCCTCTATGGGCTTCCAAATATCCCTTTGCGAATTCCACAAGAACAGCCTTAGCGAAAGGCTTCTTGAACGGAAAGATGTAACTCTGTGAGATGAATTAACAGAACACAGAGCAGTTTCTCAGAAAGCTTCTTTCCAGTTTTGAACCGAAGATATTTCCTTTTTCACCATAGCCCTCTATGGGCTTCCAAATATCCCTTTGCCAATTCCACAAGAACAGCCTTAGCGAAAGGCTTCTTGAAGTGAAAGATGTAACTCTGTGAGATGAATTAACAGAACACAGAACAGTTTCTCAGAAAGCTTCTTTTCAGTTTTGAACGGAAGATATTTCCTTTTTCACCATAGCCCTCTATGGGCTTCCAAATATCCCTTTACCAAATCCACAAGAACAGCCTTAGCGAAAGGCTTCTTGAAGGGAAAGATGTAACTCTGTGAGATGAACTAACAGAACACAGAGCAGTTTCTCAGAAAGCTTCTTTCCAGTTTTGAACGGAAGATATTTCCTTTTTCACCATAGCCCTCTATTGGCTTCCAAATATCCCTTTGCCAATTCCACAAGAACAGCCTTAGCGAAAGGCTTCTTGAAGGGAAAGATGTAACTCTGTGAGATGAATTAACAGAACACAGAACAGTTTCTCAGAAAGCTTCTTTCCAGTTTTGAACGGAAGATATTTCCTTTTTCACCATAACCATCTATGGGCTTCCAAATATCCCTTTGCCAATTCCACAAGAACAGCCTTAGCGAAAGGCTTCTTGAAGGGAAAGATGTAACTCTGTGAGATGAATTAACAGAACACAGAGCAGTTTCTCAGAAAGCTTCTTTCCAGTTTTGAACGGAAGATATTTCCTTTTTCACCATAGCCCTCTATGGGCTTCCAAATATCCCTTTGCCAATTCCACAAGAACAGCCTTAGCGAAAGGCTTCTTGAAGGGAAAGATGTAACTCTGTGAGATGAATTAACAGAACACAGAGCAGTTTCTCAGAAAGCTTCTTTCCAGTTTTGAACGGAAGATATTTCCTTTTTCACCGTAGCCCTCTATGGGCTTCCAAATATCCCTTTGCCAATTCCACAAGAACAGCCTTAGCGAAAGGCTTCTTGAAGGGAAAGATGTAACTCTGTGAGATGAATTAACAGAACACAGAGCAGTTTCTCAAAAGCTTCTTTCCAGTTTTGAACGGAAGATATTTCCTTTTTCGCCACAGCCGTCTATGGGCTTCCAAATATCCTTTTGCCAATTCCACAAGAACAGCCTTAGCGAAAGGCTTCTTGAAGGGAAAGATGTAACTCTGTGAGATGAATTAACAGAACACAGAGCAGTTTCTCTGAAAGCTTCTTTCCAATTTTGAACGGAAGATATTTCCTTTTTCACCATAGCCCTCTATGGGCTTCCAAATATCCCTTTGCCAATTCCACAAGAACAGCCTTAGCGAAAGGCTTCTTGAAGGGAAAGATGTAACTCTGTGAGATGAACTAACAGAACACAGAGCAGTTTCTCAGAAAGCTTTTTTCCAGTTTTGAACGGAAGATATTTCCTTTTTCACCATAGCCCTCTATGGGCTTCCAAATATCCCTTTGCCAATTCCACAAGAACAGACTTAGCGAAAGACTTCTTGAAGGGAAAGATGTAACTCTGCGAGATGAATTAACAGAACACAGAGCAGTTTCTCAGAAAGCTTCTTTCCAGTTTTGAACGGAAGATATTTCCTTTTTCACCGTAGCCCTCTATGGGCTTCCAAATATCCCTTTGCCAATTCCACAAGAACAGCCTTAGCGAAAGGCTTCTTGAAGGGAAAGATGTAACTCTGTGAGATGAATTAACAGAACACAGAGCAGTTTCTCAGAAAGCTTCTTTCCAGTTTTGAACGGAAGATATTTCCTTTTTCACCATAGCCCACTATGGGCTTCCAAATATCCCTTTGCCAATTCCACAAGAACAGCCTTAGCGAATGGCTTCTTGAAGGGAAAGATGTAACTCTGTGAGATGAACTAACACAACACAGAGCAGTTTCTCAGAAAGCTTCTTTCCAGTTTTGAATGGAAGATATTTCCTTTTTCACCATAGCCCTCTATGGGCTTCCAAATATCCCTTTGCGAATTCCACAAGAACAGCCTTAGCGAAAGGCTTCTTGAAGGGAAAGATGTAACTCTGTGAGATGAATTAACAGAACACAGAACAGTTTCTCAGAAATCTTCTTTCCATTTTTGAACGGAAGATATTTCCTTTTTCACCATAGCCCTCTATGGGCTTCCAAATATCCCTTTGCCAATTCCACAAGAACAGCCTTAGCGAAAGGCTTCTTGAAGGGAAAGATGTAACTCTGTTAGATGAATTAACAGAACACAGAGCAGTTTCTCAGAAAGCTTCTTTCTAGTTTTGAACGGAAGATATTTCCTTTTTCACCATAGCCGTCTATGGGCTTCCAAATATCCCTTTGCCAATTCCACAAGAACAGCCTTAGCGAAAGGCTTCTTGAAGGGAAAGATGTAACTCTGTGAGATGAATAAACAGAACACAGAGCAGTTTCTCAGAAAGCTTCTTTCCAGTTTTGAACGGAAGATATTTCCTTTTTCACCATAGCCCTCTATGGGCTTCCAAATATCCCTTTGCCAATTCCACAAGAACAGCCTTAGCGAAAGGCTTCTTGAAGGGAAAGATGTAACTCTGTGAGATGAATTAACAGAACACAGAACAGTTTCTCAGAAAGCTTCTTTCCAGTTTTGAACGGAAGATACTTCCTTTTTCACCATAGCCCTCTATGGGCTTCCAAATATCCCTTTGCCAATTCCACAAGAACAGCCTTAGCGAAAGGCTTCTTGAAGGGAAAGATGTAACTGTGAGATGAATTAACAGAACACAGAGCAGTTTCTCAAAAGCTTCTTTCCAGTTTTGAACGGAAGATATTTCCTTTTTCACCATAGCCGTCTATGGGCTTCCAAATATCCTTTTGCCAATTCCACAAGAACAGCCTTAGCGAAAGGCTTCTTGAAGGGAAAGATGTAACTCTGTGAGATGAATTAACAGAACACAGAGCAGTTTCTCAGAAAGCTTCTTTCCAGTTTTGACGGAAGATATTTCCTTTTTCACCATAGCCCTCTATGGGCTTCCAAATATCCCTTTGCCAATTCCACAAGAACAGACTTAGCGAAAGGTTTCTTGAAGGGAAAGATGTAACTCTGTGAGATGAATTAACAGAACACAGAGCAGTTTCTCAGAAAGCTTCTTTCCAGTTTTGAACGGAAGATATTTCCTTTTTCACCATAGCCCTCTATTGGCTTCCAAATATCCCTTTGCCAATTCCACAAGAACAGCCTTAGCGAAAGGCTTCTTGAAGGGAAAGATGTAACTCTGTGAGATGAATTAACAGAACACAGAACAGTTTCTCAGAAAGCTTCTTTCCAGTTTTGAACGGAAGATATTTCCTTTTTCACCATAACCATCTATGGGCTTCCAAATACCCCTTGGCCAATTCCACAAGAACAGCCTTAGCGAAAGGCTTCTTGAAGGGAAAGATGTAACTCTGTGAGATGAATTAACAGAACACAGAGCAGTTTCTCAGAAAGCTTCTTTCCAGTTTTGAACGGAAGATATTTCCTTTCTCACCGTAGCCCTCTATGGGCTTCCAAATATCCCTTTGCCAATTCCACAAGAACAGCCTTAACGAAAGGCTTCTTGAAGGGAAAGATGTAACTCTGTGAGATGAATTAACAGAACACAGAGCAGTTTCTCAAAAGCTTCTTTCCAGTTTTGAACGGAAGATATTTCCTTTTTCGCCATAGCCGTCTATGGGCTTCCAAATATCCTTTTGCCAATTCCACAAGAACAGCCTTAGCGAAAGGCTTCTTGAAGGGAAAGATGTAACTCTGTGAGATTAATTAACAGAACACAGAGCAGTTTCTCTGAAAGCTTCTTTCCAGTTTTGAACGGAAGATATTTCCTTTTTCACCATAGCCCTCTATGGGCTTCCAAATATCCCTTTGCCAATTCCACAAGAACAGCCTTAGCGAAAGGCTTCTTGAAGCGAAAGATGTAACTCTGTGAGATGAACTAAGAGAACACAGAGCAGTTTCTCAGAAAGCTTTTTTCCAGTTTTGAACGGAAGATATTTCCTTTTTCACCATAGCCCTCTATGGGCTTCCAAATATCCCTTTGCCAATTCCACAAGAACAGCCTTAGCGAAAGGCTTCTTGAAGGAAAAGATGTAACTCTGTGAGATGAATTAACAGAACACAGAGCAGTTTCTCAGAAAGCTACTTTCCAGTTTTGAACGGAAGATATTTCCTTTTTCACCATAGCCCTCTATGGGCTTCCAAATATCCCTTTGCCAATTCCACAAGAACAGCCTTAGCGAAAGGCTTCTTGAAGTGAAAGATGTAACTCTGTGAGATGAATTAACAGAACACAGAACAGTTTCTCAGAAAGCTTCTTTCCAGTTTTGAACGGAAGATATTTCCTTTTTCACCATAGCCCTCTATGGGCTTCCAAATATCCCTTTGCCAATTCCACAAGAACAGCCTTAGCGAAAGGCTTCTTGAAGGGAAAGATGTAACTCTGTGACATGAATTAAAAGAACACAGAGCAGTTTCTCAACAGCTTCTTTCCAGTTTTGAACGGAAGATATTTCCTTTTTCACCATAGCCGTCTATGGGCTTCCAAATATCCCTTTGCCAATTCCACAAGAACAGCCTTAGCGAAAGGCTTCTTGAAGGGAAAGATGTAACTCTGTGAGATGAATTAACAGAACACAGAGCAGTTTCTCAGAAAGCTTCTTTCCAGTTTTGAACGGAAGATATTTCCTTTTTCACCATAGCCCTCTATGGGCTTCCAAATATCCCTTTGCCAATTCCACAAGAACAGACTTAGCGAAAGACTTCTTGAAGGGAAAGATGTAACTCTGTGAGATGAATTAACAGAACACAGAGCAGTTTCTCAGAAAGCTTCTTTCCAGTTTTGAACGGAAGATATTTCCTTTTTCACCGTAGCCCTCTATGGGCTTCCAAATATCCCTTTGCCAATTCCACAAGAACAGCCTTAGCGAAAGGCTTCTTGAAGGGAAAGATGTAACTCTGTGAGATGAATTAACAGAACACAGAGCAGTTTCTCAGAAAGCTTCTTTCCAGTTTTGAACGGAAGATATTTCCTTTTTCACCATAGCCCTCTATGGGCTTCCAAATATCCCTTTGCCAATTCCACAAGAACAGCCTTAGCGAAAGGCTTCTTGAAGGGAAAGTTGTAACTCTGTGAGATGAATTAACAGAACACAGAACAGTTTCTCAGAAAGCTTCTTTCCAGTTTTGAACGGAAGATATTTCCTTTTTCACCATAGCCCTCTATGGGCTTCCAAATATCCCTTTGCCAATTCCACAAGAACAGCCTTAGCGAAAGGCTTCTTGAAGGGAAAGATGTAACTCTGTGAGATGAATTAACAGAACACAGAGCAGTTTCTCAGAAAGCTTCTTTCCAGTTTTGAACGGAAGATATTTCCTTTTTCACCATAGCCCTCTATGGGCTTCCAAATATCCCTTTGCCAATTCCACAAGAACAGCCTTAGCGAAAGGCTTCTTGAAGGGAAAGATGTAACTCTGTGAGATGAATTAACAGAACACAGAGCAGTTTCTCAGAAAGCTTCTTTCTAGTTTTGAACGGAAGATATTTCCTTTTTCACCATAGCCCTCTATGGGCTTCCAAATATCCCTTTGCGAATTCCACAAGAACAGCCTTAGCGAAAGGCTTCTTGAACGGAAAGATGTAACTCTGTGAGATGAATTAACAGAACACAGAGCAGTTTCTCAGAAAGCTTCTTTCCAGTTTTGAACCGAAGATATTTCCTTTTTCACCATAGCCCTCTATGGGCTTCCAAATATCCCTTTGCCAATTCCACAAGAACAGCCTTAGCGAAAGGCTTCTTGAAGTGAAAGATGTAACTCTGTGAGATGAATTAACAGAACACAGAACAGTTTCTCAGAAAGCTTCTTTTCAGTTTTGAACGGAAGATATTTCCTTTTTCACCATAGCCCTCTATGGGCTTCCAAATATCCCTTTACCAAATCCACAAGAACAGCCTTAGCGAAAGGCTTCTTGAAGGGAAAGATGTAACTCTCTGAGATGAACTAACAGAACACAGAGCAGTTTCTCAGAAAGCTTCTTTCCAGTTTTGAACGGAAGATATTTCCTTTTTCACCATAGCCCTCTATTGGCTTCCAAATATCCCTTTGCCAATTCCACAAGAACAGCCTTAGCGAAAGGCTTCTTGAAGGGAAAGATGTAACTCTGTGAGATGAATTAACAGAACACAGAACAGTTTCTCAGAAAGCTTCTTTCCAGTTTTGAACGGAAGATATTTCCTTTTTCACCATAACCATCTATGGGCTTCCAAATATCCCTTTGCCAATTCCACAAGAACAGCCTTAGCGAAAGGCTTCTTGAAGGGAAAGATGTAACTCTGTGAGATGAATTAACAGAACACAGAGCAGTTTCTCAGAAAGCTTCTTTCCAGTTTTGAACGGAAGATATTTCCTTTTTCACCATAGCCCTCTATGGGCTTCCAAATATCCCTTTGCCAATTCCACAAGAACAGCCTTAGCGAAAGGCTTCTTGAAGGGAAAGATGTAACTCTGTGAGATGAATTAACAGAACACAGAGCAGTTTCTCAGAAAGCTTCTTTCCAGTTTTGAACGGAAGATATTTCCTTTTTCACCATAGCCCTCTATGGGCTTCCAAATATCCCTTTGCCAATTCCACAAGAACAGCCTTAGCGAATGGCTTCTTGAAGGGAAAGATGTAACTCTGTGAGATGAATTAACAGAACACAGAGCAGTTTCTCAAAAGCTTCTTTCCAGTTTTGAACGGAAGATATTTCCTTTTTCGCCACAGCCGTCTATGGGCTTCCAAATATCCTTTTGCCAATTCCACAAGAACAGCCTTAGCGAAAGGCTTCTTGAAGGGAAAGATGTAACTCTGTGAGATGAATTAACAGAACACAGAGCAGTTTCTCTGAAAGCTTCTTTCCAGTTTTGAACGGAAGATATTTCCTTTTTCACCATAGCCCTCTATGGGCTTCCAAATATCCCTTTGCCAATTCCACAAGAACAGCCTTAGCGAAAGGCTTCTTGAAGGGAAAGATGTAACTCTGTGAGATGAACTAACAGAACACAGAGCAGTTTCTCAGAAAGCTTTTTTCCAGTTTTGAACGGAAGATATTTCCTTTTTCACCATAGCCCTCTATGGGCTTCCAAATATCCCTTTGCCAATTCCACAAGAACAGACTTAGCAAAAGACTTCTTGAAGGGAAAGATGTAACTCTGCGAGATGAATTAACAGAACACAGAGCAGTTTCTCTGAAAGCTTCTTTCCAGTTTTGAACGGAAGATATTTCCTTTTTCACCGTAGCCCTCTATGGGCTTCCAAATATCCCTTTGCCAATTCCACAAGAACAGCCTTAGCGAAAGGTTTCTTGAAGGGAAAGATGTAACTCTGTGAGATGAATTAACAGAACACAGAGCAGTTTCTCAGAAAGCTTCTTTCCAGTTTTGAACGGAAGATATTTCCTTTTTCACCATAGCCCACTATGGGCTTCCAAATATCCCTTTGCCAATTCCACAAGAACAGCCTTAGCGAATGGCTTCTTGAAGGGAAAGATGTAACTCTGTGAGATGAACTAACACAACACAGAGCAGTTTCTCAGAAAGCTTCTTTCCAGTTTTGAACGGAAGATATTTCCTTTTTCACCATAGCCCTCTATGGGCTTCCAAATATCCCTTTGCGAATTCCACAAGAACAGCCTTAGCGAAAGGCTTCTTGAAGGGAAAGATGTAACTCTGTGAGATGAATTAACAGAACACAGAACAGTTTCTCAGAAATCTTCTTTCCATTTTTGAACGGAAGATATTTCCTTTTTCACCATAGCCCTCTATGGGCTTCCAAATATCCCTTTGCCAATTCCACAAGAACAGCCTTAGCGAAAGGCTTCTTGAAGGGAAAGATGTAACTCTGTTAGATGAATTAACAGAACACAGAGCAGTTTCTCAGAAAGCTTCTTTCTAGTTTTGAACGGAAGATATTTCCTTTTTCACCATAGCCGTCTATGGGCTTCCAAATATCCCTTTGCCAATTCCACAAGAACAGCCTTAGCGAAAGGCTTCTTGAAGGGAAAGATGTAACTCTGTGAGATGAATAAACAGAACACAGAGCAGTTTCTCAGAAAGCTTCTTTCCAGTTTTGAACGGAAGATATTTCCTTTTTCACCATAGCCCTCTATGGGCTTCCAAATATCCCTTTGCCAATTCCACAAGAACAGCCTTAGCGAAAGGCTTCTTGAAGGGAAAGATGTAACTCTGTGAGATGAATTAACAGAACACAGAATAGTTTCTCAGAAAGCTTCTTTCCAGTTTTGAACGGAAGATATTTCCTTTTTCACCATAGCCCTCTATGGGCTTCCAAATATCCCTTTGCCAATTCCACAAGAACAGCCTTAGCGAAAGGCTTCTTGAAGGGAAAGATGTAACTCTGTGAGATGAATTAACAGAACACAGAGCAGTTTCTCAAAAGCTTCTTTCCAGTTTTGAACGGAAGATATTTCCTTTTTCACCATAGCCGTCTATGGGCTTCCAAATATCCTTTTGCCAATTCCACAAGAACAGCCTTAGCGAAAGGCTTCTTGAAGGGAAAGATGTAACTCTGTGAGATGAATTAACAGAACCCAGAGCAGTTTCTCAGAAAGCTTCTTTCCAGTTTTGAACGGAAGATATTTCCTTTTTCACCATAGCCCTCTATGGGCTTCCAAATATCCCTTTGCCAATTCCACAAGAACAGACTTAGCGAAAGGTTTCTTGAAGGGAAAGATGTAACTCTGTGAGATGAATTAACAGAACACAGAGCAGTTTCTCAGAAAGCTTCTTTCCAGTTTTGAACGGAAGATATTTCCTTTTTCACCATAGCCCTCTATTGGCTTCCAAATATCCCTTTGCCAATTCCACAAGAACAGCCTTAGCGAAAGGCTTCTTGAAGGGAAAGATGTAACTCTGTGAGATGAATTAACAGAACACAGAACAGTTTCTCAGAAAGCTTCTTTCCAGTTTTGAACGGAAGATATTTCCTTTTTCACCATAACCATCTATGGGCTTCCAAATATCCCTTTGCCAATTCCACAAGAACAGCCTTAGCGAAAGGCTTCTTGAAGGGAAAGATGTAACTCTGTGAGATGAATTAACAGAACACAGAGCAGTTTCTCAGAAAGCTTCTTTCCAGTTTTGAACGGAAGATATTTCCTTTTTCACCATAGCCCTCTATGGGCTTCCAAATATCCCTTTGCCAATTCCACAAGAACAGCCTTAGCGAAAGGCTTCTTGAAGGGAAAGATGTAACTCTGTGAGATGAATTAACAGAACACAGAGCAGTTTCTCAGAAAGCTTCTTTCCAGTTTTGAACGGAAGATATTTCCTTTTTCACCGTAGCCCTCTATGGGCTTCCAAATATCCCTTTGCCAATTCCACAAGAACAGCCTTAGCGAAAGGCTTCTTGAAGGGAAAGATGTAACTCTGTGAGATGAATTAACAGAACACAGAGCAGTTTCTCAAAAGCTTCTTTCCAGTTTTGAACGGAAGATATTTCCTTTTTCGCCATAGCCGTCTATGGGCTTCCAAATATCCTTTTGCCAATTCCACAAGAACAGCCTTAGCGAAAGGCTTCTTGAAGGGAAAGATGTAACTCTGTGAGATGAATTAACAGAACACAGAGCAGTTTCTCTGAAAGCTTCTTTCCAGTTTTGAACGGAAGATATTTCCTTTTTCACCATAGCCCTCTATGGGCTTCCAAATATCCCTTTGCCAATTCCACAAGAACAGCCTTAGCGAAAGGCTTCTTGAAGGGAAAGATGTAACTCTGTGAGATGAACTAAGAGAACACAGAGCAGTTTCTCAGAAAGCTTTTTTCCAGTTTTGAACGGAAGATATTTCCTTTTTCACCATAGCCCTCTATGGGCTTCCAAATATCCCTTTGCCAATTCCACAAGAACAGCCTTAGCGAAAGGCTTCTTGAAGGGAAAGATGTAACTCTGTGAGATGAATTAACAGAACACAGAACAGTTTCTCAGAAAGCTTCTTTCCAGTTTTGAACGGAAGATATTTCCTTTTTCACCATAGCCCTCTATGGGCTTCCAAATATCCCTTTGCCAATTCCACAAGAACAGCCTTAGCGAAAGGCTTCTTGAAGGGAAAGATGTAACTCTGTGAGATGAATTAACAGAACACAGAGCAGTTTCTCAGAAAGCTACTTTCCAGTTTTGAACGGAAGATATTTCCTTTTTCACCATAGCCCTCTATGGGCTTCCAAATATCCCTTTGCCAATTCCACAAGAACAGCCTTAGCGAAAGGCTTCTTGAAGGGAAAGATGTAACTCTGTGAGATGAATTAACAGAACACAGAGCAGTTTCTCAGAAAGCTTCTTTCTAGTTTTGAACGGAAGATATTTCCTTTTTCACCATAGCCCTCTATGGGCTTCCAAATATCCCTTTGCGAATTCCACAAGAACAGCCTTAGCGAAAGGCTTCTTGAACGGAAAGATGTAACTCTGTGAGATGAATTAACAGAACACAGAGCAGTTTCTCAGAAAGCTTCTTTCCAGTTTTGAACCGAAGATATTTCCTTTTTCACCATAGCCCTCTATGGGCTTCCAAATATCCCTTTGCCAATTCCACAAGAACAGCCTTAGCGAAAGGCTTCTTGAAGTGAAAGATGTAACTCTGTGTGATGAATTAACAGAACACAGAACAGTTTCTCAGAAAGCTTCTTTTCAGTTTTGAACGGAAGATATTTCCTTTTTCACCATAGCCCTCTATGGGCTTCCAAATATCCCTTTACCAAATCCACAAGAACAGCCTTAGCGAAAGGCTTCTTGAAGGGAAAGATGTAACTCTGTGAGATGAACTAACAGAACACAGAGCAGTTTCTCAGAAAGCTTCTTTCCAGTTTTGAACGGAAGATATTTCCTTTTTCACCATAGCCCTCTATGGGCTTCCAAATATCCCTTTGCCAATTCCACAAGAACAGCCTTACCGAAAGGCTTCTTGAAGGGAAAGATGTAACTCTGTGAGATGAATTAACAGAACACAGAGCAGTTTCTCAAAAGCTTCTTTCCAGTTTTGAACGGAAGATAATTCCTTTTTCACCATAGCCGTCTATGGGCTTCCAAATATCCCTTTGCCAATTCCACAAGAACAGCCTTAGCGAAAGGCTTCTTGAAGGGAAAGATGTAACTCTGTGAGATGAATTAAAAGAACACAGAGCAGTTTCTCAGAAATCTTCTTTCCAGTTTTGAACGGAAGATATTTCCTTTTTCACCATAGCCCTCTATGGGCTTCCAAATATCCCTTTGCCAATTCCACAAGAACAGACTTAGCGAAAGGCTTCTTGAAGGGAAAGATGTAACTCTGTGAGATGAATTAACAGAACACAGAGCAGTTTCTCAGAAAGCTTCTTTCCAGTTTTGAACGGAAGATATTTCCTTTTTCACCATAGCCCTCTATGGGCTTCCAAATATCCCTTTTCCAATTCCACAAGAACAGCCTTAGTGAAAGGCTTCTTGAAGGGAAAGATGTAACTCTGTGAGATGAATTAACAGAACACAGAGCAGTTTCTCAGAAAGCTTCTTTCCAGTTTTGAACGGAAGATATTTCCTTTTTCACCATAGCCCTCTATTGGCTTCCAAATATCCCTTTGCCAATTCCACAAGAACAGCCTTAGCGAAAGGCTTCTTGAAGGGAAAGATGTAACTCTGTGAGATGAATTAACAGAACACAGAACAGTTTCTCAGAAAGCTTCTTTCCAGTTTTGAACGGAAGATATTTCCTTTTTCACCATAACCATCTATGGGCTTCCAAATATCCCTTTGCCAATTCCACAAGAACAGCCTTAGCGAAAGGCTTCTTGAAGGGAAAGATGTAACTCTGTGAGATGAATTAACAGAACACAGAGCAGTTTCTCAGAAAGCTTCTTTCCAGTTTTGAACGGAAGATATTTCCTTTTTCACCATAGCCCTCTATGGGCTTCCAAATATCCCTTTGCCAATTCCACAAGAACAGCCTTAGCGAAAGGCTTCTTGAAGGAAAAGATGTAACTCTGTGAGATGAATTAACAGAACACAGAGCAGTTTCTCAGAAAGCTACTTTCCAGTTTTGAACGGAAGATATTTCCTTTTTCACCATAGCCCTCTATGGGCTTCCAAATATCCCTTTGCCAATTCCACAAGAACAGCCTTAGCGAAAGGCTTCTTGAAGGGAAAGATGTAACTCTGTGAGATGAATTAACAGAACACAGAGCAGTTTCTCAGAAAGCTTCTTTCTAGTTTTGAACGGAAGATATTTCCTTTTTCACCATAGCCCTCTATGGGCTTCCAAATATCCCTTTGCGAATTCCACAAGAACAGCCTTAGCGAAAGGCTTCTTGAACGGAAAGATGTAACTCTGTGAGATGAATTAACAGAACACAGAGCAGTTTCTCAGAAAGCTTCTTTCCAGTTTTGAACCGAAGATATTTCCTTTTTCACCATAGCCCTCTATGGGCTTCCAAATATCCCTTTGCCAATTCCACAAGAACAGCCTTAGCGAAAGTCTTCCTGAAGTGAAAGATGTAACTCTGTGAGATGAATTAACAGAACACAGAACAGTTTCTCAGAAAGCTTCTTTTCAGTTTTGAACGGAAGATATTTCCTTTTTCACCATAGCCCAATATGGGCTTCCAAATATCCCTTTACCAAATCCACAAGAACAGCCTTAGCGAAAGGCTTCTTGAAGGGAAAGATGTAACTCTGTGTGATGAACTAACAGAACACAGAGCAGTTTCTCAGAAAGCTTCTTTCCAGTTTTGAACGGAAGATATTTCCTTTTTCACCATAGCCCTCTATTGGCTTCCAAATATCCCTTTGCCAATTCCACAAGAACAGCCTTAGCGAAAGGCTTCTTGAAGGGAAAGATGTAACTCTGTGAGATGAATTAACAGAACACAGAACAGTTTCTCAGAAAGCTTCTTTCCAGTTTTGAACGGAAGATATTTCCTTTTTCACCATAACCATCTATGGGCTTCCAAATATCCCTTTGCCAATTCCACAAGAACAGCCTTAGCGAAAGGCTTCTTGAAGGGAAAGATGTAACTCTGTGAGATGAATTAACAGAACACAGAGCAGTTTCTCAGAAAGCTTCTTTCCAGTTTTGAACGGAAGATATTTCCTTTTTCACCATAGCCCTCTATGGGCTTCCAAATATCCCTTTGCCAATTCCACAAGAACAGCCTTAGCGAAAGGCTTCTTGAAGGGAAAGATGTAACTCTGTGAGATGAATTAACAGAACACAGAACAGTTTCTCAGAAAGCTTCTTTCCAGTTTTGAACGGAAGATATTTCCTTTTTCACCATAGCCCTCTATGGGCTTCCAAATATCCCTTTGCCAATTCCACAAGAACAGCCTTAGCGAAAGGCTTCTTGAAGGGAAAGATGTAACTCTGTGAGATGAATTAACAGAACACAGAGCAGTTTCTCAGAAAGCTACTTTCCAGTTTTGAACGGAAGATATTTCCTTTTTCACCATAGCCCTCTATGGGCTTCCAAATATCCCTTTGCCAATTCCACAAGAACAGCCTTAGCGAAAGGCTTCTTGAAGGGAAAGATGTAACTCTGTGAGATGAATTAACAGAACACAGAGCAGTTTCTCAGAAAGCTTCTTTCCAGTTTTGAACGGAAGATATTTCCTTTTTCACCATAGCCCTCTATGGGCTTCCAAATATCCCTTTGCCAATTCCACAAGAACAGCCTTAGCGAAAGGCTTCTTGAAGGGAAAGATGTAACTCTGTGAGATGAATTAACAGAACACAGAGCAGTTTCTCAGAAAGCTACTTTCCAGTTTTGAACGGAAGATATTTCCTTTTTCACCATAGCCCTCTATGGGCTTCCAAATATCCCTTTGCCAATTCCACAAGAACAGCCTTAGCGAAAGGCTTCTTGAAGGGAAAGATGTAACTCTGTGAGATGAATTAACAGAACACAGAGCAGTTTCTCAGAAAGCTTCTTTCTAGTTTTGAACGGAAGATATTTCCTTTTTCACCATAGCCCTCTATGGGCTTCCAAATATCCCTTTGCGAATTCCACAAGAACAGCCTTAGCGAAAGGCTTCTTGAACGGAAAGATGTAACTCTGTGAGATGAATTAACAGAACACAGAGCAGTTTCTCAGAAAGGTTCTTTCCAGTTTTGAACCGAAGATATTTCCTTTTTCACCATAGCCCTCTATGGGCTTCCAAATATCCCTTTGCCAATTCCACAAGAACAGCCTTAGCGAAAGGCTTCTTGAAGTGAAAGATGTAACTCTGTGTGATGAATTAACAGAACACAGAACAGTTTCTCAGAAAGCTTCTTTTCAGTTTTGAACGGAAGATATTTCCTTTTTCACCATAGCCCTCTATGGGCTTCCAAATATCCCTTTACCAAATCCACAAGAACAGCCTTAGCGAAAGGCTTCTTGAAGGGAAAGATGTAACTCTGTGAGATGAACTAACAGAACACAGAGCAGTTTCTCAGAAAGCTTCTTTCCAGTTTTGAACGGAAGATATTTCCTTTTTCACCATAGCCCTCTATGGGCTTCCAAATATCCCTTTGCCAATTCCACAAGAACAGCCTTACCGAAAGGCTTCTTGAAGGGAAAGATGTAACTCTGTGAGATGAATTAACAGAACACAGAGCAGTTTCTCAAAAGCTTCTTTCCAGTTTTGAACGGAAGATAATTCCTTTTTCACCATAGCCGTCTATGGGCTTCCAAATATCCCTTTGCCAATTCCACAAGAACAGCCTTAGCGAAAGGCTTCTTGAAGGGAAAGATGTAACTCTGTGAGATGAATTAAAAGAACACAGAGCAGTTTCTCAGAAATCTTCTTTCCAGTTTTGAACGGAAGATATTTCCTTTTTCACCATAGCCCTCTATGGGCTTCCAAATATCCCTTTGCCAATTCCACAAGAACAGACTTAGCGAAAGGCTTCTTGAAGGGAAAGATGTAACTCTGTGAGATGAATTAACAGAACACAGAGCAGTTTCTCAGAAAGCTTCTTTCCAGTTTTGAACGGAAGATATTTCCTTTTTCACCATAGCCCTCTATGGGCTTCCAAATATCCCTTTTCCAATTCCACAAGAACAGCCTTAGTGAAAGGCTTCTTGAAGGGAAAGATGTAACTCTGTGAGATGAATTAACAGAACACAGAGCAGTTTCTCAGAAAGCTTCTTTCCAGTTTTGAACGGAAGATATTTCCTTTTTCACCATAGCCCTCTATTGGCTTCCAAATATCCCTTTGCCAATTCCACAAGAACAGCCTTAGCGAAAGGCTTCTTGAAGGGAAAGATGTAACTCTGTGAGATGAATTAACAGAACACAGAACAGTTTCTCAGAAAGCTTCTTTCCAGTTTTGAACGGAAGATATTTCCTTTTTCACCATAACCATCTATGGGCTTCCAAATATCCCTTTGCCAATTCCACAAGAACAGCCTTAGCGAAAGGCTTCTTGAAGGGAAAGATGTAACTCTGTGAGATGAATTAACAGAACACAGAGCAGTTTCTCAGAAAGCTTCTTTCCAGTTTTGAACGGAAGATATTTCCTTTTTCACCATAGCCCTCTATGGGCTTCCAAATATCCCTTTGCCAATTCCACAAGAACAGCCTTAGCGAAAGGCTTCTTGAAGGAAAAGATGTAACTCTGTGAGATGAATTAACAGAACACAGAGCAGTTTCTCAGAAAGCTACTTTCCAGTTTTGAACGGAAGATATTTCCTTTTTCACCATAGCCCTCTATGGGCTTCCAAATATCCCTTTGCCAATTCCACAAGAACAGCCTTAGCGAAAGGCTTCTTGAAGGGAAAGATGTAACTCTGTGAGATGAATTAACAGAACACAGAGCAGTTTCTCAGAAAGCTTCTTTCTAGTTTTGAACGGAAGATATTTCCTTTTTCACCATAGCCCTCTATGGGCTTCCAAATATCCCTTTGCGAATTCCACAAGAACAGCCTTAGCGAAAGGCTTCTTGAACGGAAAGATGTAACTCTGTGAGATGAATTAACAGAACACAGAGCAGTTTCTCAGAAAGCTTCTTTCCAGTTTTGAACCGAAGATATTTCCTTTTTCACCATAGCCCTCTATGGGCTTCCAAATATCCCTTTGCCAATTCCACAAGAACAGCCTTAGCGAAAGTCTTCCTGAAGTGAAAGATGTAACTCTGTGAGATGAATTAACAGAACACAGAACAGTTTCTCAGAAAGCTTCTTTTCAGTTTTGAACGGAAGATATTTCCTTTTTCACCATAGCCCTCTATGGGCTTCCAAATATCCCTTTACCAAATCCACAAGAACAGCCTTAGCGAAAGGCTTCTTGAAGGGAAAGATGTAACTCTGTGTGATGAACTAACAGAACACAGAGCAGTTTCTCAGAAAGCTTCTTTCCAGTTTTGAACGGAAGATATTTCCTTTTTCACCATAGCCCTCTATTGGCTTCCAAATATCCCTTTGCCAATTCCACAAGAACAGCCTTAGCGAAAGGCTTCTTGAAGGGAAAGATGTAACTCTGTGAGATGAATTAACAGAACACAGAACAGTTTCTCAGAAAGCTTCTTTCCAGTTTTGAACGGAAGATATTTCCTTTTTCACCATAACCATCTATGGGCTTCCAAATATCCCTTTGCCAATTCCACAAGAACAGCCTTAGCGAAAGGCTTCTTGAAGGGAAAGATGTAACTCTGTGAGATGAATTAACAGAACACAGAGCAGTTTCTCAGAAAGCTTCTTTCCAGTTTTGAACGGAAGATATTTCCTTTTTCACCATAGCCCTCTATGGGCTTCCAAATATCCCTTTGCCAATTCCACAAGAACAGCCTTAGCGAAAGGCTTCTTGAAGGGAAAGATGTAACTCTGTGAGATGAATTAACAGAACACAGAGCAGTTTCTCAGAAAGCTTCTTTCCAGTTTTGAACGGAAGATATTTCCTTTTTCACCGTAGCCCTCTATGGGCTTCCAAATATCCCTTTGCCAATTCCACAAGAACAGCCTTAGCGAAAGGCTTCTTGAAGGGAAAGATGTAACTCTGTGAGATGAATTAACAGAACACAGAGCAGTTTCTCAAAAGCTTCTTTCCAGTTTTGAACGGAAGATATTTCCTTTTTCGCCATAGCCGTCTATGGGCTTCCAAATATCCTTTTGCCAATTCCACAAGAACAGCCTTAGCGAAAGGCTTCTTGAAGGGAAAGATGTAACTCTGTGAGATGAATTAACAGAACACAGAGCAGTTTCTCTGAAAGCTTCTTTCCAGTTTTGAACGGAAGATATTTCCTTTTTCACCATAGCCCTCTATGGGCTTCCAAATATCCCTTTGCCAATTCCACAAGAACAGCCTTAGCGAAAGGCTTCTTGAAGGGAAAGATGTAACTCTGTGAGATGAATTAAAAGAACACAGAGCAGTTTCTCAGAAATCTTCTTTCCAGTTTTGAACGGAAGATATTTCCTTTTTCACCATAGCCCTCTATGGGCTTCCAAATATCCCTTTGCCAATTCCACAAGAACAGACTTAGCGAAAGGCTTCTTGAAGGGAAAGATGTAACTCTGTGAGATGAATTAACAGAACACAGAGCAGTTTCTCAGAAAGCTTCTTTCCAGTTTTGAACGGAAGATATTTCCTTTTTCACCATAGCCCTCTATGGGCTTCCAAATATCCCTTTTCCAATTCCACAAGAACAGCCTTAGTGAAAGGCTTCTTGAAGGGAAAGATGTAACTCTGTGAGATGAATTAACAGAACACAGAGCAGTTTCTCAGAAAGCTTCTTTCCAGTTTTGAACGGAAGATATTTCCTTTTTCACCATAGCCCTCTATTGGCTTCCAAATATCCCTTTGCCAATTCCACAAGAACAGCCTTAGCGAAAGGCTTCTTGAAGGGAAAGATGTAACTCTGTGAGATGAATTAACAGAACACAGAACAGTTTCTCAGAAAGCTTCTTTCCAGTTTTGAACGGAAGATATTTCCTTTTTCACCATAACCATCTATGGGCTTCCAAATATCCCTTTGCCAATTCCACAAGAACAGCCTTAGCGAAAGGCTTCTTGAAGGGAAAGATGTAACTCTGTGAGATGAATTAACAGAACACAGAGCAGTTTCTCAGAAAGCTTCTTTCCAGTTTTGAACGGAAGATATTTCCTTTTTCACCATAGCCCTCTATGGGCTTCCAAATATCCCTTTGCCAATTCCACAAGAACAGCCTTAGCGAAAGGCTTCTTGAAGGAAAAGATGTAACTCTGTGAGATGAATTAACAGAACACAGAGCAGTTTCTCAGAAAGCTACTTTCCAGTTTTGAACGGAAGATATTTCCTTTTTCACCATAGCCCTCTATGGGCTTCCAAATATCCCTTTGCCAATTCCACAAGAACAGCCTTAGCGAAAGGCTTCTTGAAGGGAAAGATGTAACTCTGTGAGATGAATTAACAGAACACAGAGCAGTTTCTCAGAAAGCTTCTTTCTAGTTTTGAACGGAAGATATTTCCTTTTTCACCATAGCCCTCTATGGGCTTCCAAATATCCCTTTGCGAATTCCACAAGAACAGCCTTAGCGAAAGGCTTCTTGAACGGAAAGATGTAACTCTGTGAGATGAATTAACAGAACACAGAGCAGTTTCTCAGAAAGCTTCTTTCCAGTTTTGAACCGAAGATATTTCCTTTTTCACCATAGCCCTCTATGGGCTTCCAAATATCCCTTTGCCAATTCCACAAGAACAGCCTTAGCGAAAGTCTTCCTGAAGTGAAAGATGTAACTCTGTGAGATGAATTAACAGAACACAGAACAGTTTCTCAGAAAGCTTCTTTTCAGTTTTGAACGGAAGATATTTCCTTTTTCACCATAGCCCTCTATGGGCTTCCAAATATCCCTTTACCAAATCCACAAGAACAGCCTTAGCGAAAGGCTTCTTGAAGGGAAAGATGTAACTCTGTGTGATGAACTAACAGAACACAGAGCAGTTTCTCAGAAAGCTTCTTTCCAGTTTTGAACGGAAGATATTTCCTTTTTCACCATAGCCCTCTATTGGCTTCCAAATATCCCTTTGCCAATTCCACAAGAACAGCCTTAGCGAAAGGCTTCTTGAAGGGAAAGATGTAACTCTGTGAGATGAATTAACAGAACACAGAACAGTTTCTCAGAAAGCTTCTTTCCAGTTTTGAACGGAAGATATTTCCTTTTTCACCATAACCATCTATGGGCTTCCAAATATCCCTTTGCCAATTCCACAAGAACAGCCTTAGCGAAAGGCTTCTTGAAGGGAAAGATGTAACTCTGTGAGATGAATTAACAGAACACAGAGCAGTTTCTCAGAAAGCTTCTTTCCAGTTTTGAACGGAAGATATTTCCTTTTTCACCATAGCCCTCTATGGGCTTCCAAATATCCCTTTGCCAATTCCACAAGAACAGCCTTAGCGAAAGGCTTCTTGAAGGGAAAGATGTAACTCTGTGAGATGAATTAACAGAACACAGAGCAGTTTCTCAGAAAGCTTCTTTCCAGTTTTGAACGGAAGATATTTCCTTTTTCACCGTAGCCCTCTATGGGCTTCCAAATATCCCTTTGCCAATTCCACAAGAACAGCCTTAGCGAAAGGCTTCTTGAAGGGAAAGATGTAACTCTGTGAGATGAATTAACAGAACACAGAGCAGTTTCTCAAAAGCTTCTTTCCAGTTTTGAACGGAAGATATTTCCTTTTTCGCCATAGCCGTCTATGGGCTTCCAAATATCCTTTTGCCAATTCCACAAGAACAGCCTTAGCGAAAGGCTTCTTGAAGGGAAAGATGTAACTCTGTGAGATGAATTAACAGAACACAGAGCAGTTTCTCTGAAAGCTTCTTTCCAGTTTTGAACGGAAGATATTTCCTTTTTCACCATAGCCCTCTATGGGCTTCCAAATATCCCTTTGCCAATTCCACAAGAACAGCCTTAGCGAAAGGCTTCTTGAAGGGAAAGATGTAACTCTGTGAGATGAACTAAGAGAACACAGAGCAGTTTCTCAGAAAGCTTTTTTCCAGTTTTGAACGGAAGATATTTCCTTTTTCACCATAGCCCTCTATGGGCTTCCAAATATCCCTTTGCCAATTCCACAAGAACAGCCTTAGCGAAAGGCTTCTTGAAGGGAAAGATGTAACTCTGTGAGATGAATTAACAGAACACAGAACAGTTTCTCAGAAAGCTTCTTTCCAGTTTTGAACGGAAGATATTTCCTTTTTCACCATAGCCCTCTATGGGCTTCCAAATATCCCTTTGCCAATTCCACAAGAACAGCCTTAGCGAAAGGCTTCTTGAAGGGAAAGATGTAACTCTGTGAGATGAATTAACAGAACACAGAGCAGTTTCTCAGAAAGCTACTTTCCAGTTTTGAACGGAAGATATTTCCTTTTTCACCATAGCCCTCTATGGGCTTCCAAATATCCCTTTGCCAATTCCACAAGAACAGCCTTAGCGAAAGGCTTCTTGAAGGGAAAGATGTAACTCTGTGAGATGAATTAACAGAACACAGAGCAGTTTCTCAGAAAGCTTCTTTCTAGTTTTGAACGGAAGATATTTCCTTTTTCACCATAGCCCTCTATGGGCTTCCAAATATCCCTTTGCGAATTCCACAAGAACAGCCTTAGCGAAAGGCTTCTTGAACGGAAAGATGTAACTCTGTGAGATGAATTAACAGAACACAGAGCAGTTTCTCAGAAAGCTTCTTTCCAGTTTTGAACCGAAGATATTTCCTTTTTCACCATAGCCCTCTATGGGCTTCCAAATATCCCTTTGCCAATTCCACAAGAACAGCCTTAGCGAAAGGCTTCTTGAAGTGAAAGATGTAACTCTGTGAGATGAATTAACAGAACACAGAACAGTTTCTCAGAAAGCTTCTTTTCAGTTTTGAACGGAAGATATTTCCTTTTTCACCATAGCCCTCTATGGGCTTCCAAATATCCCTTTACCAAATCCACAAGAACAGCCTTAGCGAAAGGCTTCTTGAAGGGAAAGATGTAACTCTGTGAGATGAACTAACAGAACACAGAGCAGTTTCTCAGAAAGCTTCTTTCCAGTTTTGAACGGAAGATATTTCCTTTTTCACCATAGCCCTCTATGGGCTTCCAAATATCCCTTTGCCAATTCCACAAGAACAGCCTTACCGAAAGGCTTCTTGAAGGGAAAGATGTAACTCTGTGAGATGAATTAACAGAACACAGAGCAGTTTCTCAAAAGCTTCTTTCCAGTTTTGAGCGGAAGATATTTCCTTTTTCACCATAGCCGTCTATGGGCTTCCAAATATCCCTTTGCCAATTCCACAAGAACAGCCTTAGCGAAAGGCTTCTTGAAGGGAAAGATGTAACTCTGTGAGATGAATTAACAGAACACAGAGCAGTTTCTCAGAAATCTTCTTTCCAGTTTTGAACGGAAGATATTTCCTTTTTCACCATAGCCCTCTATGGGCTTCCAAATATCCCTTTGCCAATTCCACAAGAACAGACTTAGCGAAAGGCTTCTTGAAGGGAAAGATGTAACTCTGTGAGATGAATTAACAGAACACAGAGCAGTTTCTCAGAAAGATTCTTTCCAGTTTTGAACGGAAGATATTTCCTTTTTCACCATAGCCCTCTATGGGCTTCCAAATATCCCTTTTCCAATTCCACAAGAACAGCCTTAGTGAAAGGCTTCTTGAAGGGAAAGATGTAACTCTGTGAGATGAATTAACAGAACACAGAGCAGTTTCTCAGAAAGCTTCTTTCCAGTTTTGAACGGAAGATATTTCCTTTTTCACCATAGCCCTCTATGGGCTTCCAAATATCCCTTTGCCAATTCCACAAGAACAGCCTTAGCGAAAGGCTTCTTGAAGGGAAAGATGTAACTCTGTGAGATGAATTAACAGAACACAGAGCAGTTTCTCAGAAAGCTTCTTTCCAGTTTTGAACGGAAGATATTTCCTTTTTCACCATAGCCCTCTATGGGCTTCCAAATATCCCTTTGCCAATTCCACAAGAACAGCCTTAGCGAAAGGCTTCTTCAAGGGAAAGATGTAACTCTGTGAGATGAATTAACAGAACACAGAGCAGTTTCTCAGAAAGCTACTTTCCAGTTTTGAACGGAAGATATTTCCTTTTTCACCATAGCCCTCTATGGGCTTCCAAATATCCCTTTGCCAATTCCACAAGAACAGCCTTAGCGAAAGGCTTCTTGAAGGGAAAGATGTAACTCTGTGAGATGAATTAACAGAACACAGAGCAGTTTCTCAGAAAGCTTCTTTCTAGTTTTGAACGGAAGATATTTCCTTTTTCACCATAGCCCTCTATGGGCTTCCAAATATCCCTTTGCGAATTCCACAAGAACAGCCTTAGCGAAAGGCTTCTTGAACGGAAAGATGTAACTCTGTGAGATGAATTAACAGAACACAGAGCAGTTTCTCAGAAAGCTTCTTTCCAGTTTTGAACCGAAGATATTTCCTTTTTCACCATAGCCCTCTATGGGCTTCCAAATATCCCTTTGCCAATTCCACAAGAACAGCCTTAGCGAAAGGCTTCTTGAAGTGAAAGATGTAACTCTGTGAGATGAATTAACAGAACACAGAACAGTTTCTCAGAAAGCTTCTTTTCAGTTTTGAACGGAAGATATTTCCTTTTTCACCATAGCCCTCTATGGGCTTCCAAATATCCCTTTACCAAATCCACAAGAACAGCCTTAGCGAAAGGCTTCTTGAAGGGAAAGATGTAACTCTGTGAGATGAACTAACAGAACACAGAGCAGTTTCTCAGAAAGCTTCTTTCCAGTTTTGAACGGAAGATATTTCCTTTTTCACCATAGCCCTCTATGGGCTTCCAAATATCCCTTTGCCAATTCCACAAGAACAGCCTTACCGAAAGGCTTCTTGAAGGGAAAGATGTAACTCTGTGAGATGAATTAACAGAACACAGAGCAGTTTCTCAGAAAGCTTCTTTCCAGTTTTGAACGGAAGATATTTCCTTTTTCACCATAGCCCTCTATTGGCTTCCAAATATCCCTTTGCCAATTCCACAAGAACAGCCTTAGCGAAAGGCTTCTTGAAGGGAAAGATGTAACTCTGTGAGATGAATTAACAGAACACAGAACAGTTTCTCAGAAAGCTTCTTTCCAGTTTTGAACGGAAGATATTTCCTTTTTCACCATAACCATCTATGGGCTTCCAAATATCCCTTTGCCAATTCCACAAGAACAGCCTTAGCGAAAGGCTTCTTGAAGGGAAAGATGTAACTCTGTGAGATGAATTAACAGAACACAGAGCAGTTTCTCAGAAAGCTTCTTTCCAGTTTTGAACGGAAGATATTTCCTTTTTCACCATAGCCCTCTATGGGCTTCCAAATATCCCTTTGCCAATTCCACAAGAACAGCCTTAGCGAAAGGCTTCTTGAAGGGAAAGATGTAACTCTGTGAGATGAATTAACAGAACACAGAGCAGTTTCTCAGAAAGCTTCTTTCCAGTTTTGAACGGAAGATATTTCCTTTTTCACCGTAGCCCTCTATGGGCTTCCAAATATCCCTTTGCCAATTCCACAAGAACAGCCTTAGCGAAAGGCTTCTTGAAGGGAAAGATGTAACTCTGTGAGATGAATTAACAGAACACAGAGCAGTTTCTCAAAAGCTTCTTTCCAGTTTTGAACGGAAGATATTTCCTTTTTCGCCATAGCCGTCTATGGGCTTCCAAATATCCTTTTGCCAATTCCACAAGAACAGCCTTAGCGAAAGGCTTCTTGAAGGGAAAGATGTAACTCTGTGAGATGAATTAACAGAACACAGAGCAGTTTCTCTGAAAGCTTCTTTCCAGTTTTGAACGGAAGATATTTCCTTTTTCACCATAGCCCTCTATGGGCTTCCAAATATCCCTTTGCCAATTCCACAAGAACAGCCTTAGCGAAAGGCTTCTTGAAGGGAAAGATGTAACTCTGTGAGATGAACTAAGAGAACACAGAGCAGTTTCTCAGAAAGCTTTTTTCCAGTTTTGAACGGAAGATATTTCCTTTTTCACCATAGCCCTCTATGGGCTTCCAAATATCCCTTTGCCAATTCCACAAGAACAGCCTTAGCGAAAGGCTTCTTGAAGGGAAAGATGTAACTCTGTGAGATGAATTAACAGAACACAGAACAGTTTCTCAGAAAGCTTCTTTCCAGTTTTGAACGGAAGATATTTCCTTTTTCACCATAGCCCTCTATGGGCTTCCAAATATCCCTTTGCCAATTCCACAAGAACAGCCTTAGCGAAAGGCTTCTTGAAGGGAAAGATGTAACTCTGTGAGATGAATTAACAGAACACAGAGCAGTTTCTCAGAAAGCTACTTTCCAGTTTTGAACGGAAGATATTTCCTTTTTCACCCTAGCCCTCTATGGGCTTCCAAATATCCCTTTGCCAATTCCACAAGAACAGCCTTAGCGAAAGGCTTCTTGAAGGGAAAGATGTAACTCTGTGAGATGAATTAACAGAACACAGAGCAGTTTCTCAGAAAGCTTCTTTCTAGTTTTGAACGGAAGATATTTCCTTTTTCACCATAGCCCTCTATGGGCTTCCAAATATCCCTTTGCGAATTCCACAAGAACAGCCTTAGCGAAAGGCTTCTTGAACGGAAAGATGTAACTCTGTGAGATGAATTAACAGAACACAGAGCAGTTTCTCAGAAAGCTTCTTTCCAGTTTTGAACCGAAGATATTTCCTTTTTCACCATAGCCCTCTATGGGCTTCCAAATATCCCTTTGCCAATTCCACAAGAACAGCCTTAGCGAAAGGCTTCTTGAAGTGAAAGATGTAACTCTGTGTGATGAATTAACAGAACACAGAACAGTTTCTCAGAAAGCTTCTTTTCAGTTTTGAACGGAAGATATTTCCTTTTTCACCATAGCCCTCTATGGGCTTCCAAATATCCCTTTACCAAATCCACAAGAACAGCCTTAGCGAAAGGCTTCTTGAAGGGAAAGATGTAACTCTGTGAGATGAACTAACAGAACACAGAGCAGTTTCTCAGAAAGCTTCTTTCCAGTTTTGAACGGAAGATATTTCCTTTTTCACCATAGCCCTCTATGGGCTTCCAAATATCCCTTTGCCAATTCCACAAGAACAGCCTTACCGAAAGGCTTCTTGAAGGGAAAGATGTAACTCTGTGAGATGAATTAACAGAACACAGAGCAGTTTCTCAAAAGCTTCTTTCCAGTTTTGAACGGAAGATAATTCCTTTTTCACCATAGCCGTCTATGGGCTTCCAAATATCCCTTTGCCAATTCCACAAGAACAGCCTTAGCGAAAGGCTTCTTGAAGGGAAAGATGTAACTCTGTGAGATGAATTAAAAGAACACAGAGCAGTTTCTCAGAAATCTTCTTTCCAGTTTTGAACGGAAGATATTTCCTTTTTCACCATAGCCCTCTATGGGCTTCCAAATATCCCTTTGCCAATTCCACAAGAACAGACTTAGCGAAAGGCTTCTTGAAGGGAAAGATGTAACTCTGTGAGATGAATTAACAGAACACAGAGCAGTTTCTCAGAAAGCTACTTTCCAGTTTTGAACGGAAGATATTTCCTTTTTCACCATAGCCCTCTATGGGCTTCCAAATATCCCTTTGCCAATTCCACAAGAACAGCCTTAGCAAAAGGCTTCTTGAAGGGAAAGATGTAACTCTGTGAGATGAATTAACAGAACACAGAGCAGTTTCTCAGAAAGCTTCTTTCTAGTTTTGAACGGAAGATATTTCCTTTTTCACCATAGCCCTCTATGGGCTTCCAAATATCCCTTTGCGAATTCCACAAGAACAGCCTTAGCGAAAGGCTTCTTGAACGGAAAGATGTAACTCTGTGAGATGAATTAACAGAACACAGAGCAGTTTCTCAGAAAGCTTCTTTCCAGTTTTGAACCGAAGATATTTCCTTTTTCACCATAGCCCTCTATGGGCTTCCAAATATCCCTTTGCCAATTCCACAAGAACAGCCTTAGCGAAAGGCTTCCTGAAGTGAAAGATGTAACTCTGTGAGATGAATTAACAGAACACAGAACAGTTTCTCAGAAAGCTTCTTTTCAGTTTTGAACGGAAGATATTTCCTTTTTCACCATAGCCCTCTATGGGCTTCCAAATATCCCTTTACCAAATCCACAAGAACAGCCTTAGCGAAAGGCTTCTTGAAGGGAAAGATGTAACTCTGTGAGATGAATTAACAGAACACAGAGCAGTTTCTCAGAAATCTTCTTTCCAGTTTTGAACGGAAGATATTTCCTTTTTCACCATAGCCCTCTATGGGCTTCCAAATATCCCTTTGCCAATTCCACAAGAACAGACTTAGCGAAAGGCTTCTTGAAGGGAAAGATGTAACTCTGTGAGATGAATTAACAGAACACAGAGCAGTTTCTCAGAAAGCTTCTTTCCAGTTTTGAACGGAAGATATTTCCTTTTTCACCATAGCCCTCTATGGGCTTCCAAATATCCCTTTTCCAATTCCACAAGAACAGCCTTAGTGAAAGGCTTCTTGAAGGGAAAGATGTAACTCTGTGAGATGAATTAACAGAACACAGAGCAGTTTCTCAGAAAGCTTCTTTCCAGTTTTGAACGGAAGATATTTCCTTTTTCACCATAGCCCTCTATGGGCTTCCAAATATCCCTTTGCCAATTCCACAAGAACAGCCTTAGCGAAAGGCTTCTTGAAGGGAAAGATGTAACTCTGTGAGATGAATTAACAGAACACAGAGCAGTTTCTCAGAAAGCTTCTTTCCAGTTTTGAACGGAAGATATTTCCTTTTTCACCATAGCCCTCTATGGGCTTCCAAATATCCCTTTGCCAATTCCACAAGAACAGCCTTAGCGAAAGGCTTCTTCAAGGGAAAGATGTAACTCTGTGAGATGAATTAACAGAACACAGAGCAGTTTCTCAGAAAGCTTCTTTCCAGTTTTGAACGGAAGATATTTCCTTTTTCACCATAGCCCTCTATGGGCTTCCAAATATCCCTTTGCCAATTCCACAAGAACAGCCTTAGCGAAAGGCTTCTTGAAGGGAAAGATGTAACTCTGTGAGATGAATTAACAGAACACAGAGCAGTTTCTCAAAAGCTTCTTTCCAGTTTTGAACGGAAGATATTTCCATTTTCGCCATTGCCGTCTATGGGCTTCCAAATATCCCTTTGCCAATTCCACAAGAACAGCCTTAACGAAAGGCTTCTTGAAGGGAAAGATGTAACTCTGTGAGATGAACTAACAGAACACAGAGCAGTTTCTCAGAAAGCTTTTTTCCAGTTTTGAACGGAAGATATTTCCTTTTTCACCTTAGCCCTCTATGGGCTTCCAAATATCCCTTTGCCAATTCCACAAGAACAGACTTAGCGAAAGGTTTCTTGAAGGGAAAGATGTAACTCTGTGAGATGAATTAACAGAACACAGAGCAGTTTCTCAGAAAGCTTCTTTCCAGTTTTGAACGGAAGATATTTGCTTTTTCACCATAGCCCTCTATGGGCTTCCAAATATCCCTTTGCCAATTCCACAAGAACAGCCTTAGGGAAAGGCTTCTTGAAGGGAAAGATGTAACTCTGTGAGTTGAATTAACAGAACACAGAGCAGTTTCTCAGAAAGCTTCTTTCCAGTTTTGAACGGAAGATATTTCCTTTTTCACCATAGCCCTCTATTGGCTTCCAAATATCCCTTTGCCAATTCCACAAGAACAGCCTTAGCGAAAGGCTTCTTGAAGGGAAAGATGTAACTCTGAGAGAGGAACTAACAGAACACAGAGCAGTTTCTCAGAAAGCTTCTTTCCAGTTTTGAACGGAAGATATTTCCTTTTTCACCATAGCCCTCTATTGGCTTCCAAATATCCCTTTGCCAATTCCACAAGAACAGCCTTAGCGAAAGGCTTCTTGAAGGGAAAGATGTAACTCTGTGAGATGAATTAACAGAACACAGAACAGTTTCTCAGAAAGCTTCTTTCCAGTTTTGAACGGAAGATATTTCCTTTTTCACCATAACCATCTATGGGCTTCCAAATATCCCTTTGCCAATTCCACAAGAACAGCCTTAGCGAAAGGCTTCTTGAAGGAAAAGATGTAACTCTGTGAGATGAATTAACAGAACACAGAGCAGTTTCTCAGAAAGCTTCTTTCCAGTTTTGAACGGAAGATATTTCCTTTTTCACCATAGCCCTCTATGGGCTTCCAAATATCCCTTTGCCAATTCCACAAGAACAGCCTTAGCGAAAGGCTTCTTGAAGGGAAAGATGTAACTCTGTGAGATGAATTAACAGAACACAGAGCAGTTTCTCAGAAAGCTACTTTCCAGTTTTGAACGGAAGATATTTCCTTTTTCACCATAGCCCTCTATGGGCTTCCAAATATCCCTTTGCCAATTCCACAAGAACAGCCTTAGCGAAAGGCTTCTTGAAGGGAAAGATGTAACTCTGTGAGATGAATTAACAGAACACAGAGCAGGTTCTCAGAAAGCTTCTTTCTAGTTTTGAACGGAAGATATTTCCTTTTTCACCATAGCCCTCTATGGGCTTCCAAATATCCCTTTGCGAATTCCACAAGAACAGCCTTAGCGAAAGGCTTCTTGAACGGAAAGATGTAACTCTGTGAGATGAATTAACAGAACACAGAGCAGTTTCTCAGAAAGCTTCTTTCCAGTTTTGAACCGAAGATATTTCCTTTTTCACCATAGCCCTCTATGGGCTTCCAAATATCCCTTTGCCAATTCCACAAGAACAGCCTTAGCGAAAGGCTTCTTGAAGTGAAAGATGTAACTCTGTGAGATGAATTAACAGAACACAGAACAGTTTCTCAGAAAGCTTCTTTTCAGTTTTGAACGGAAGATATTTCCTTTTTCACCATAGCCCTCTATGGGCTTCCAAATATCCCTTTACCAAATCCACAAGAACAGCCTTAGCGAAAGGCTTCTTGAAGGGAAAGATGTAACTCTGTGAGATGAACTAACAGAACACAGAGCAGTTTCTCAGAAAGCTTCTTTCCAGTTTTGAACGGAAGATATTTCCTTTTTCACCATAGCCCTCTATGGGCTTCCAAATATCCCTTTGCCAATTCCACAAGAACAGCCTTACCGAAAGGCTTCTTGAAGGGAAAGATGTAACTCTGTGAGATGAATTAACAGAACACAGAGCAGTTTCTCAAAAGCTTCTTTCCAGTTTTGAACGGAAGATAATTCCTTTTTCACCATAGCCGTCTATGGGCTTCCAAATATCCCTTTGCCAATTCCACAAGAACAGCCTTAGCGAAAGGCTTCTTGAAGGGAAAGATGTAACTCTGTGAGATGAATTAACAGAACACAGAGCAGTTTCTCAGAAATCTTCTTTCCAGTTTTGAACGGAAGATATTTCCTTTTTCACCATAGCCCTCTATGGGCTTCCAAATATCCCTTTGCCAATTCCACAAGAACAGACTTAGCGAAAGGCTTCTTGAAGGGAAAGATGTAACTCTGTGAGATGAATTAACAGAACACAGAGCAGTTTCTCAGAAAGCTTCTTTCCAGTTTTGAACGGAAGATATTTCCTTTTTCACCATAGCCCTCTATGGGCTTCCAAATATCCCTTTTCCAATTCCACAAGAACAGCCTTAGTGAAAGGCTTCTTGAAGGGAAAGATGTAACTCTGTGAGATGAATTAACAGAACACAGAGCAGTTTCTCAGAAAGCTTCTTTCCAGTTTTGAACGGAAGATATTTCCTTTTTCACCATAGCCCTCTATGGGCTTCCAAATATCCCTTTGCCAATTCCACAAGAACAGCCTTAGCGAAAGGCTTCTTGAAGGGAAAGATGTAACTCTGTGAGATGAATTAACAGAACACAGAGCAGTTTCTCAGAAAGCTTCTTTCCAGTTTTGAACGGAAGATATTTCCTTTTTCACCATAGCCCTCTATGGGCTTCCAAATATCCCTTTGCCAATTCCACAAGAACAGCCTTAGCGAAAGGCTTCTTCAAGGGAAAGATGTAACTCTGTGAGATGAATTAACAGAACACAGAGCAGTTTCTCAGAAAGCTTCTTTCCAGTTTTGAACGGAAGATATTTCCTTTTTCACCATAGCCCTCTATGGGCTTCCAAATATCCCTTTGCCAATTCCACAAGAACAGCCTTAGCGAAAGGCTTCTTGAAGGGAAAGATGTAACTCTGTGAGATGAATTAACAGAACACAGAGCAGTTTCTCAAAAGCTTCTTTCCAGTTTTGAACGGAAGATATTTCCTTTTTCGCCATAGCCGTCTATGGGCTTCCAAATATCCCTTTGCCAATTCCACAAGAACAGCCTTAACGAAAGGCTTCTTGAAGGGAAAGATGTAACTCTGTGAGATGAACTAACAGAACACAGAGCAGTTTCTCAGAAAGCTTTTTTCCAGTTTTGAACGGAAGATATTTCCTTTTTCACCATAGCCCTCTATGGGCTTCCAAATATCCCTTTGCCAATTCCACAAGAACAGACTTAGCGAAAGGTTTCTTGAAGGGAAAGATGTAACTCTGTGAGATGAATTAACAGAACACAGAGCAGTTTCTCAGAAAGCTTCTTTCCAGTTTTGAACGGAAGATATTTGCTTTTTCACCATAGCCCTCTATGGGCTTCCAAATATCCCTTTGCCAATTCCACAAGAACAGCCTTAGGGAAAGGCTGCTTGAAGGGAAAGATGTAACTCTGTGAGTTGAATTAACAGAACACAGAGCAGTTTCTCAGAAAGCTTCTTTCCAGTTTTGAACGGAAGATATTTCCTTTTTCACCATAGCCCTCTATTGGCTTCCAAATATCCCTTTGCCAATTCCACAAGAACAGCCTTAGCGAAAGGCTTCTTGAAGGGAAAGATGTAACTCTGTGAGATGAACTAACAGAACACAGAGCAGTTTCTCAGAAAGCTTCTTTCCAGTTTTGAACGGAAGATATTTCCTTTTTCACCATAGCCCTCTATTGGCTTCCAAATATCCCTTTGCCAATTCCACAAGAACAGCCTTAGCGAAAGGCTTCTTGAAGGGAAAGATGTAACTCTGTGAGATGAATTAACAGAACACAGAACAGTTTCTCAGAAAGCTTCTTTCCAGTTTTGAACGGAAGATATTTCCTTTTTCACCATAACCATCTATGGGCTTCCAAATATCCCTTTGCCAATTCCACAAGAACAGCCTTAGCGAAAGGCTTCTTGAAGGGAAAGATGTAACTCTGTGAGATGAATTAACAGAACACAGAGCAGTTTCTCAGAAAGCTTCTTTCCAGTTTTGAACGGAAGATATTTCCTTTTTCACCATAGCCCTCTATGGGCTTCCAAATATCCCTTTGCCAATTCCAAAAGAACAGCCTTAGCGAAAGGCTTCTTGAAGGGAAAGATGTAACTCTGTGAGATGAATTAACAGAACACAGAGCAGTTTCTCAGAAAGCTTCTTTCCAGTTTTGAACGGAAGATATTTCCTTTTTCACCGTAGCCCTCTATGGGCTTCCAAATATCCCTTTGCCAATTCCACAAGAACAGCCTTAGCGAAAGGCTTCTTGAAGGGAAAGATGTAACTCTGTGAGATGAATTAACAGAACACAGAGCAGTTTCTCAAAAGCTTCTTTCCAGTTTTGAACGGAAGATATTTCCTTTTTCGCCATAGCCGTCTATGGGCTTCCAAATATCCTTTTGCCAATTCCACAAGAACAGCCTTAGCGAAAGGCTTCTTGAAGGGAAAGATGTAACACTGTGAGATGAATTAACAGAACACAGAGCAGTTTCTCAGAAAGCTTCTTTCCAGTTTTGAACGGAAGATATTTCCTTTTTCACCATAGCCCTCTATGGGCTTCCAAATATCCCTTTGCGAATTCCAAAGAACAGACTTAGCGAAAGGTTTCTTGAAGGGAAAGATGTAACTCTGTGAGATGAATTAACAGAACACAGAGCAGTTTCTCAGAAAGCTTCTTTCCAGTTTTGAACGGAAGATATTTCCTTTTTCACCATAGCCCTCTATGGGCTTCCAAATATCCCTTTGCCAATTCCACAAGAACAGCCTTAGTGAAAGGCTTCTTGAAGGGAAAGATGTAACTCTGTGAGTTGAATTAACAGAACACAGAGCAGTTTCTCAGAAAGCTTCTTTCCAGTTTTGAACGGAAGATATTTCCTTTTTCACCATAGCCCTCTATGGGCTTCCAAATATCCCTTTGCCAATTCCTCAAGAACAGCCTTAGCGAAAGGCTTCTTGAAGGGAAAGATGTAACTCTGTGAGATGAACTAACAGAACACAGAGCAGTTTCTCAGAAAGCTTCTTTCCAGTTTTGAACGGAAGATATTTCCTTTTTCACCATAGCCCTCTATTGGCTTCCAAATATCCCTTTGCCAATTCCACAAGAACAGCCTTAGCGAAAGGCTTCTTGAAGGGAAAGATGTAACTCTGTGAGATTAATTAACAGAACACAGAACAGTTTCTCAGAAAGCTTCTTTCCAGTTTTGAACGGAAGATATTTCCTTTTTCACCATAACCATCTATGGGCTTCCAAATATCCCTTTGCCAATTCCACAAGAACAGCCTTAGCGAAAGGCTTCTTGAAGGGAAAGATGTAACTCTGTGAGATGAATTAACAGAACACAGAGCAGTTTCTCAGAAAGCTTCTTTCCAGTTTTGAACGGAAGATATTTCCTTTTTCACCATAGCCCTCTATGGGCTTCCAAATATCCCTTTGCCAATTCCACAAGAACAGCCTTAGCGAAAGGCTTCTTGAAGGGAAAGATGTAACTCTGTGAGATGAATTAACAGAACACAGAGCAGTTTCTCAGAAAGCTTCTTTCCAGTTTTGAACGGAAGATATTTCCTTTTTCACCGTAGCCCTCTATGGGCTTCCAAATATCCCTTTGCCAATTCCATAAGAACAGCCTTAGCGAAAGGCTTCTTGAAGGGAAAGATGTAACTCTGTGAGATGAATTAACAGAACACAGAGCAGTTTCTCAAAAGCTTCTTTCCAGTTTTGAACGGAAGATATTTCCTTTTTCGCCATAGCCGTCTATGGGCTTCCAAATATCCTTTTGCCAATTCCACAAGAACAGCCTTAGCGAAAGGCTTCTTGAAGGGAAAGATGTAACTCTGTGAGATGAATTAACAGAACACAGAGCAGTTTCTCTGAAAGCTTCTTTCCAGTTTTGAACGGAAGATATTTCCTTTTTCACCATAGCCCTCTATGGGCTTCCAAATATCCCTTTGCCAATTCCACAAGAACAGCCTTAGCGAAAGGCTTCTTGAAGGGAAAGATGTAACTCTGTGAGATGAACTAAGAGAACACAGAGCAGTTTCTCAGAAAGCTTTTTTCCAGTTTTGAACGGAAGATATTTCCTTTTTCACCATAGCCCTCTATGGGCTTCCAAATATCCCTTTGCCAATTCCACAAGAACAGCCTTAGCGAAAGGCTTCTTGAAGGGAAAGATGTAACTCTGTGAGATGAATTAACAGAACACAGAACAGTTTCTCAGAAAGCTTCTTTCCAGTTTTGAACGGAAGATATTTCCTTTTTCACCATAGCCCTCTATGGGCTTCCAAATATCCCTTTGCCAATTCCACAAGAACAGCCTTAGCGAAAGGCTTCTTGAAGGGAAAGATGTAACTCTGTGAGATGAATTAACAGAACACAGAGCAGTTTCTCAAAAGCTTCTTTCCAGTTTTGAACGGAAGATATTTCCTTTTTCGCCATAGCCGTCTATGGGCTTCCAAATATCCTTTTGCCAATTCCACAAGAACAGCCTTAGCGAAAGGCTTCTTGAAGGGAAAGATGTAACTCTGTGAGATGAATTAACAGAACACAGAGCAGTTTCTCTGAAAGCTTCTTTCCAGTTTTGAACGGAAGATATTTCCTTTTTCACCATAGCCCTCTATGGGCTTCCAAATATCCCTTTGCCAATTCCACAAGAACAGCCTTAGCGAAAGGCTTCTTGAAGGGAAAGATGTAACTCTGTGAGATGAACTAAGAGAACACAGAGCAGTTTCTCAGAAAGCTTTTTTCCAGTTTTGAACGGAAGATATTTCCTTTTTCACCATAGCCCTCTATGGGCTTCCAAATATCCCTTTGCCAATTCCACAAGAACAGACTTAGCGAAAGGCTTCTTGAAGGGAAAGATGTAACTCTGTGAGATGAATTAACAGAACACAGAGCAGTTTCTCAGAAAGCTTCTTTTCAGTTTTGAACGGAAGATATTTCCTTTTTCACCATAGCCCTCTATGGGCTTCCAAATATCCCTTTTCCAATTCCACAAGAACAGCCTTAGTGAAAGGCTTCTTGAAGGGAAAGATGTAACTCTGTGAGATGAATTAACAGAACACAGAGCAGTTTCTCAGAAAGCTTCTTTCCAGTTTTGAACGGAAGATATTTCCTTTTTCACCATAGCCCTCTATGGGCTTCCAAATATCCCCTTGCCAATTCCACAAGAACAGCCTTAGCGAAAGGCTTCTTGAAGGGAAAGATGTAACTCTGTGAGATGAATTAACAGAACACAGAGCAGTTTCTCAGAAAGCTTCTTTCCAGTTTTGAACGGAAGATATTTCCTTTTTCAACATAGCCCTCTATGGGCTTCCAAATATCCCTTTGCCAATTCCACAAGAACAGCCTTAGCGAAAGGCTTCTTCAAGGGAAAGATGTAACTCTGTGAGATGAATTAACAGAACACAGAGCAGTTTCTCAGAAAGCTTCTTTCCAGTTTTGAACGGAAGATATTTCCTTTTTCACCATAGCCCTCTATGGGCTTCCAAATATCCCTTTGCCAATTCCACAAGAACAGCCTTAGCGAAAGGCTTCTTGAAGGGAAAGATGTAACTCTGTGAGATGAATTAACAGAACACAGAGCAGTTTCTCAAAAGCTTCTTTCCAGTTTTCAACGGAAGATATTTCCCTTTTCGCCATAGCCATCTATGGGCTTCCAAATATCCTTTTGCCAATTCCACAAGAACAGCCTTAGCGAAAGGCTTCTTGAAGGGAAAGATGTAACTCTGTGAGATGAATTACCAGAACACAGAGCAGTTTCTCTGAAAGCTTCTTTCCAGTTTTGAACGGAAGATATTTCCTTTTTCACCATAGCCCTCTATGGGCTTCCAAATATCCCTTTGCCAATTCCACAAGAACAGCCTTAACGAAAGGCTTCTTGAAGGGAAAGATGTAACTCTGTGAGATGAACTAACAGAACACAGAGCAGTTTCTCAGAAAGCTTTTTTCCAGTTTTGAACGGAAGATATTTCCTTTTTCACCTTAGCCCTCTATGGGCTTCCAAATATCCCTTTGCCAATTCCACAAGAACAGACTTAGCGAAAGGTTTCTTGAAGGGAAAGATGTAACTCTGTGAGATGAATTAACAGAACACAGAGCAGTTTCTCAGAAAGCTTCTTTCCAGTTTTGAACGGAAGATATTTGCTTTTTCACCATAGCCCTCTATGGGCTTCCAAATATCCCTTTGCCAATTCCACAAGAACAGCCTTAGTGAAAGGCTTCTTGAAGGGAAAGATGTAACTCTGTGAGTTGAATTAACAGAACACAGAGCAGTTTCTCAGAAAGCTTCTTTCCAGTTTTGAACGGAAGTTATTTCCTTTTTCACCATAGCCCTCTATGGGCTTCCAAATATCCCTTTGCCAATTCCACAAGAACAGCCTTAGCGAAAGGCTTCTTGAAGGGAAAGATGTAACTCTGTGAGATGAATTAACAGAACACAGAGCAGTTTCTCAAAAGCTTCTTTCCAGTTTTGAACGGAAGATATTTCCTTTTTCGCCCTAGCCGTCTATGGGCTTCCAAATATCCTTTTGCCAATTCCACAAGAACAGCCTTAGCGAAAGGCTTCTTGAAGGGAAAGATGTAACTCTGTGAGATGAATTAACAGAACACAGAGCAGTTTCTCTGAAAGCTTCTTTCCAGTTTTGAACGGAAGATATTTCCTTTTTCACCATAGCCCTCTATGGGCTTCCAAATATCCCTTTGCCAATTCCACAAGAACAGCCTTAGCGAAAGGCTTCTTGAAGGGAAAGATGTAACTCTGTGAGATGAACTAAGAGAACACAGAGCAGTTTCTCAGAAAGCTTTTTTCCAGTTTTGAACGGAAGATATTTCCTTTTTCACCATAGCCCTCTATGGGCTTCCAAATATCCCTTTGCCAATTCCACAAGAACAGCCTTAGCGAAAGGCTTCTTGAAGGGAAAGATGTAACTCTGTGAGATGAATTAACAGAACACAGAACAGTTTCTCAGAAAGCTTCTTTCCAGTTTTGAACGGAAGATATTTCCTTTTTCACCATAGCCCTCTATGGGCTTCCAAATATCCCTTTGCCAATTCCACAAGAACAGCCTTAGCGAAAGGCTTCTTGAAGGGAAAGATGTAACTCTGTGAGATGAATTAACAGAACACAGAACAGTTTCTCAGAAAGCTTCTTTTCAGTTTTGAACGGAAGATATTTCCTTTTTCACCATAGCCCTCTATGGGCTTCCAAATATCCCTTTACCAAATCCACAAGAACAGCCTTAGCGAAAGGCTTCTTGAAGGGAAAGATGTAACTCTGTGAGATGAAATAACAGAACACAGAGCAGTTTCTCAGAAAGCTTCTTTCCAGTTTTGAACGGAAGATATTTCCTTTTTCACCATAGCCCTCTATTGGCTTCCAAATATCCCTTTGCCAATTCCACAAGAACAGCCTTAGCGAAAGGCTTCTTGAAGGAAAAGATGTAACTCTGTGAGATGAATTAACAGAACACAGAACAGTTTCTCAGAAAGCTTCTTTCCAGTTTTGAACGGAAGATATTTCCTTTTTCACCATAACCATCTATGGGCTTCCAAATATCCCTTTGCCAATTCCACAAGAACAGCCTTAGCGAAAGGCTTCTTGAAGGGAAAGATGTAACTCTGTGAGATGAATTAACAGAACACAGAGCAGTTTCTCAGAAAGCTTCTTTCCAGTTATGAACGGAAGATATTTCCTTTTTCACCATAGCCCTCTATGGGCTTCCAAATATCCCTTTGCCAATTCCACAAGAACAGCCTTAGCGAAAGGCTTCTTGAAGGGAAAGATGTAACTCTGTGAGATGAATTAACAGAACACAGAGCAGTTTCTCAGAAAGCTTCTTTCCAGTTTTGAACGGAAGATATTTCCTTTTTCACCGTAGCCCTCTATGGGCTTCCAAATATCCCTTTGCCAATTCCACAAGAACAGCCTTAGCGAAAGGCTTCTTGAAGGGAAAGATGTAACTCTGTGAGATGAATTAACAGAACACAGAGCAGTTTCTCAAAAGCTTCTTTCCAGTTTTGAACGGAAGATATTTCCTTTTTCGCCATAGCCGTCTATGGGCTTCCAAATATCCTTTTGCCAATTCCACAAGAACAGCCTTAGCGAAAGGCTTCTTGAAGGGAAAAATGTAACTCTGTGAGATGAATTAACAGAACACAGAACAGTTTCTCAGAAAGCTTCTTTTCAGTTTTGAACGGAAGATATTTCCTTTTTCACCATAGAACTCTATGGGCTTCCAAATATCCCTTTACCAAATCCACAAGAACAGCCTTAGCGAAAGGCTTCTTGAAGGGAAAGATGTAACTCTGTGAGATGAACTAACAAAACACAGAGCAGTTTCTCAGAAAGCTTCTTTCCAGTTTTGAACGGAAGATATTTCCTTTTTCACCATAGCCCTCTATGGGCTTCCAAATATCCCTTTGCCAATTCCACAAGAACAGCCTTACCGAAAGGCTTCTTGAAGGGAAAGATGTAACACTGTGAGATGAATTAACAGAACACAGAGCAGTTTCTCAAAAGCTTCTTTCCAGTTTTGAACGGAAGATAATTCCTTTTTCACCATAGCCGTCTATGGGCTTCCAAATATCCCTTTGCCAATTCCACAAGAACAGCCTTAGCGAAAGGCTTCTTGAAGGGAAAGATGTAACTCTGTGAGATGAATTAACAGAACACAGAGCAGTTTCTCAGAAATCTTCTTTCCAGTTTTGAACGGAAGATATTTCCTTTTTCACCATAGCCCTCTATGGGCTTCCAAATATCCCTTTGCCAATTCCACAAGAACAGACTTAGCGAAAGGCTTCTTGAAGGGAAAGATGTAACTCTGTGAGATGAATTAACAGAACACAGAGCAGTTTCTCAGAAAGCTTCTTTCCAGTTTTGAACGGAAGATATTTCCTTTTTCACCATAGCCCTCTATGGGCTTCCAAATATCCCTTTTCCAATTCCACAAGAACAGCCTTAGTGAAAGGCTTATTGAAGGGAAAGATGTAACTCTGTGAGATGAATTAACAGAACACAGAGCAGTTTCTCAGAAAGCTTCTTTCCAGTTTTGAACGGAAGATATTTCCTTTTTCACCATAGCCCTCTATGGGCTTCCAAATATCCCTTTGCCAATTCCACAAGAACAGCCTTAGCGAAAGGCTTCTTGAAGGGAAAGATGTAACTCTGTGAGATGAATTAACAGAACACAGAGCAGTTTCTCAGAAAGCTTCTTTCCAGTTTTGAACGGAAGATATTTCCTTTTTCAACATAGCCCTCTATGGGCTTCCAAATATCCCTTTGCCAATTCCACAAGAACAGCCTTAGCGAAAGGCTTCTTCAAGGGAAAGATGTAACTCTGTGAGATGAATTAACAGAACACAGAGCAGTTTCTCAGAAAGCTTCTTTCCAGTTTTGAACGGAAGATATTTCCTTTTTCACCATAGCCCTCTATGGGCTTCCAAATATCCCTTTGCCAATTCCACAAGAACAGCCTTAGCGAAAGGCTTCTTGAAGGGAAAGATGTAACTCTGTGAGATGAATTAACAGAACACAGAGCAGTTTCTCAAAAGCTTCTTTCCAGTTTTGAACGGAAGATATTTCCTTTTTCGCCATAGCCATCTATGGGCTTCCAAATATCCTTTTGCCAATTCCACAAGAACAGCCTTAGCGAAAGGCTTCTTGAAGGGAAAGATGTAACTCTGTGAGATGAATTACCAGAACACAGAGCAGTTTCTCTGAAAGCTTCTTTCCAGTTTTGAACGGAAGATATTTCCTTTTTCACCATAGCCCTCTATGGGCTTCCAAATATCCCTTTGCCAATTCCACAAGAACAGCCTTAACGAAAGGCTTCTTGAAGGGAAAGATGTAACTCTGTGAGATGAACTAACAGAACACAGAGCAGTTTCTCAGAAAGCTTTTTTCCAGTTTTGAACGGAAGATATTTCCTTTTTCACCTTAGCCCTCTATGGGCTTCCAAATATCCCTTTGCCAATTCCACAAGAACAGACTTAGCGAAAGGTTTCTTGAAGGGAAAGATGTAACTCTGTGAGATGAATTAACAGAACACAGAGCAGTTTCTCAGAAAGCTTCTTTCCAGTTTTGAACGGAAGATATTTGCTTTTTCACCATAGCCCTCTATGGGCTTCCAAATATCCCTTTGCCAATTCCACAAGAACAGCCTTAGTGAAAGGCTTCTTGAAGGGAAAGATGTAACTCTGTGAGTTGAATTAACAGAACACAGAGCAGTTTCTCAGAAAGCTTCTTTCCGGTTTTGAACGGAAGTTATTTCCTTTTTCACCATAGCCCTCTATGGGCTTCCAAATATCCCTTTGCCAATTCCACAAGAACAGCCTTAGCGAAAGGCTTCTTGAAGGGAAAGATGTAACTCTGTGAGATGAATTAACAGAACACAGAGCAGTTTCTCAAAAGCTTCTTTCCAGTTTTGAACGGAAGATATTTCCTTTTTCGCCCTAGCCGTCTATGGGCTTCCAAATATCCTTTTGCCAATTCCACAAGAACAGCCTTAGCGAAAGGCTTCTTGAAGGGAAAGATGTAACTCTGTGAGATGAATTAACAGAACACAGAGCAGTTTCTCTGAAAGCTTCTATCCAGTTTTGAACGGAAGATATTTCCTTTTTCACCATAGCCCTCTATGGGCTTCCAAATATCCCTTTGCCAATTCCACAAGAACAGCCTTAGCGAAAGGCTTCTTGAAGGGAAAGATGTAACTCTGTGAGATGAACTAACAGAACACAGAGCAGTTTCTCAGAAAGCTTTTTTCCAGTTTTGACCGGAAGATATTTCCTTTTTCACCATAGCCCTCTATGGGCTTCCAAATATCCCTTTGCCAATTCCACAAGAACAGCCTTAGCGAAAGGCTTCTTGAAGGGAAAGATGTAACTCTGTGAGATGAATTAACAGAACACAGAGCAGTTTCTCAGAAAGCTTCTTTCCAGTTTTGAACGGAAGATATTTCCTTTTTCACCATAGCCCACTATGGGCTTCCAAATATCCCGTTGCCAATTCCACAAGAACAGCCGTAGCGAAAGGCTTCTTGAAGGGAAAGATGTAACTCTGTGAGATGAACTAACACAACACAGAGCAGTTTCTCAGAAAGCTTCTTTCCAGTTTTGAACGGAAGATATTTCCTTTTTCACCATAGCCCTCTATGGGCTTCCAAATATCCCTTTGCGAATTGCACAAGAACAGCCTTAGCGAAAGGCTTCTTGAAGGGAAAGATGTAACTCTGTGTGATGAATTAACAGAACACAGAACAGTTTCTCAGAAATCTTCTTTCCAGTTTTGAACGGAAGATATTTCCTTTTTCACCATAGCCCTCTATGGGCTTCCAAATATCCCTTTGCCAATTCCACAAGAACAGCCTTAGCGAAAGGCTTCTTGAAGGGAAGGATGTAACTCTGTGAGATGAATTAACAGAACACAGAGCAGTTTCTCAGAAAGCTTCTTTCCAGTTTTGAACGGAAGATATTTCCTTTTTCACCATAGCCGTCTATGGGCTTCCAAATATCCCTTTGCCAATTCCACAAGAACAGCCTTAGCGAAAGGCTTCTTGAAGGGAAAGATGTAACTCTGTGAGATGAATAAACAGAACACAGAGCAGTTTCTCAGAAAGCTTCTTTCCAGTTTTGAACGGAAGATATTTCCTTTTTCACCATAGCCCTCTATGGGCTTCCAAATATCCCTTTGCGAATTCCACAAGAACAGCCTTAGCGAAAGGCTTCTTGAAGGGAAAGATGTAACTCTGTGAGATGAATTAACAGAACACAGAACAGTTTCTCAGAAAGCTTCTTTCCAGTTTTGAACGGAAGATATTTCCTTTTTCACCATAGCCCTCTATGGGCTTCCAAATATCCCTTTGCCAATTCCACAAGAACAGCCTTAGCGAAAGGCTTCTTGAAGGGAAAGATGTAACTCTGTGAGATGAATTAACAGAACACAGAGCAGTTTCTCAAAAGCTTCTTTCCAGTTTTGAACGGAAGATATTTCCTTTTTCACCATAGCCGTCTAAGGGCTTCCAAATATCCTTTTGCCAATTCCACAAGAACAGCCTTAGCGAAAGGCTTCTTGAAGGGAAAGATGTAACTCTGTGAGATGAATTAACAGAACACAGAGCAGTTTCTCAGAAAGCTTCTTTCCAGTTTTGAACGGAAGATATTTCCTTTTTCACCGTAGCCCTCTATGGGCTTCCAAATATCCCTTTGCCAATTCCACAAGAACAGACTTAGCGAAAGGTTTCTTGAAGGGAAAGATGTAACTCTGTGAGATGAATTAACAGAACACAGAGCAGTTTCTCAGAAAGCTTCTTTCCAGTTTTGAACGGAAGATATTTCCTTTTTCACCATAGCCCTCTGTGGGCTTCCAAATATCCCTTTGCCAATTCCACAAGAACAGACCTAGTGAAAGGCTTCTTGAAGGGAAAGATGTAACTCTGTGAGTTGAATTAACAGAACACAGAGCAGTTTCTCAGAAAGCTTCTTTCCAGTTTTGAACGGAAGATATTTCCTTTTTCACCATAGCCCTCTATGGGCTTCCAAATATCCCTTTGCCAATTCCACAAGAACAGCCTTAGCGAAAGGCTTCTTGAAGGGAAAGATGTAACTCTGTGAGATGAACTAACAGAACACAGAGCAGTTTCTCAGAAAGCTTCTTTCCAGTTTTGAACGGAAGATATTTCCTTTTTCACCATAGCCCTCTATTGGCTTCCAAATATCCCTTTGCCAATTCCACAAGAACAGCCTTAGCGAAAGGCTTCTTGAAGGGAAAGATGTAACTCTGTGAGATGAATTAACAGAACACACAACAGTTTCTCAGAAAGCTTCTTTCCAGTTTTGAACGGAAGATATTTCCTTTTTCACCATAACCATCTATGGGCTTCCAAATATCCCTTTGCCAATTCCACAAGAACAGCCTTAGCGAAAGGCTTCTTGAAGGGAAAGATGTAACTCTGTGAGATGAATTAACAGAACACAGAGCAGTTTCTCAGAAAGCTTCTTTCCAGTTTTGAACGGAAGATATTTCCTTTTTCACCATAGCCCTCTATGGGCTTCCAAATATCCCTTTGCCAATTCCACAAGAACAGCCTTAGCGAAAGGCTTCTTGAAGGGAAAGATGTAACTCTGTGAGATGAATTAACAGAACACAGAGCAGTTTCTCAGAAAGCTTCTTTCCAGTTTTGAACGGAAGATATTTCCTTTTTCACCGTAGCCCTCTATGGGCTTCCAAATATCCCTTTGCCAATTCCACAAGAACAGCCTTAGCGAAAGGCTTCTTGAAGGGAAAGATGTAACTCTGTGAGATGAATTAACAGAACACAGAGCAGTTTCTCAAAAGCTTCTTTCCAGTTTTGAACGGAAGATATTTCCTTTTTCGCCATAGCCGTCTATGGGCTTCCAAATATCCTTTTGCCAATTCCACAAGAACAGCCTTAGCGAAAGGCTTCTTGAAGGGAAAGATGTAACTCTGTGAGATGAATTAACAGAACACAGAGCAGTTTCTCAGAAAGCTTCTTTCCAGTTTTGAACGGAAGATATTTCCTTTTTCACCAAAGCCCTCTATGGGCTTCCAAATATCCCTTTGCCAATTCCACAAGAACAGCCTTAGCGAAAGGCTTCTTGAAGGGAAAGATGTAACTCTGTGAGATGAACTAACAGAACACAGAGCAGCTTCTCAGAAAGCTTTTTTCCAGTTTTGAACGGAAGATATTTCCTTTTTCACCATAGCCCTCTATGGGCTTCCAAATATCCCTTTGCCAATTCCACAAGAACAGCCTTAGCGAAAGGCTTCTTGAAGGGAAAGATGTAACTCTGTGAGATGAATTAACAGAACACAGAACAGTTTCTCAGAAAGCTTCTTTCCAGTTTTGAACGGAAGATATTTCCTTTTTCACCATAGCCCTCTATGGGCTTCCAAATATCCCTTTGCCAATTCCACAAGAACAGCCTTAGCGAAAGGCTTCTTGAAGGGAAAGATGTAACTCTGTGAGATGAATTAACAGAACACAGAGCAGTTTCTCAGAAAGCTACTTTCCAGTTTTGAACGGAAGATATTTCCTTTTTCACCATAGCCCTCTATGGGCTTCCAAATATCCCTTTGCCAATTCCACAAGAACAGCCTTAGCGAAAGGCTTCTTGAAGGGAAAGATGTAACTCTGTGAGATGAATTAACAGAACACAGAGCAGTTTCTCAGAAAGCTTCTTTCTAGTTTTGAACGGAAGATATTTCCTTTTTCACCATAGCCCTCTATGGGCTTCCAAATATCCCTTTGCGAATTCCACAAGAACAGCCTTAGCGAAAGGCTTCTTGAACGGAAAGATGTAACTCTGTGAGATGAATTAACAGAACACAGAGCAGTTTCTCAGAAAGCTTCTTTCCAGTTTTGAACCGAAGATATTTCCTTTTTCACCATAACCATCTATGGGCTTCCAAATATCCCTTTGCCAATTCCACAAGAACAGCCTTAGCGAAAGGCTTCTTGAAGGGAAAGATGTAACTCTGTGAGATGAATTAACAGAACACAGAGCAGTTTCTCAGAAAGCTTCTTTCCAGTTTTGAACCGAAGATATTTCCTTTTTCAGCATAGCCCTCTATGGGCTTCCAAATATCCCTTTGCCAATTCCACAAGAACAGCCTTAGCGAAAGGCTTCTTGAAGGGAAAGATGTAACTCTGTGAGATGAATTAACAGAACACAGAGCAGTTTCTCAGAAAGCTTCTTTCCAGTTTTGAACGGAAGATATTTCCTTTTTCACCGTAGCCCTCTATGGGCTTCCAAATATCCCTTTGCCAATTCCACAAGAACAGCCTTAGCGAAAGGCTTCTTGAAGGGAAAGATGTAACTCTGTGAGATGAATTAACAGAACACAGAGCAGTTTCTCAAAAGCTTCTTTCCAGTTTTGAACGGAAGATATTTCCTTTTTCGCCATAGCCGTCTATGGGCTTCCAAATATCCTTTTGCCAATTCCACAAGAACAGCCTTAGCGAAAGGCTTCTTGAAGGGAAAGATGTAACTCTGTGAGATGAATTAACAGAACACAGAGCAGTTTCTCTGAAAGCTTCTTTCCAGTTTTGAACGGAAGATATTTCCTTTTTCACCATAGCCCTCTATGGGCTTCCAAATATCCCTTTGCCAATTCCACAAGAACAGCCTTAGCGAAAGGCTTCTTGAAGGGAAAGATGTAACTCTGTGAGATGAACTAACAGAACACAGAGCAGTTTCTCAGAAAGCTTTTTTCCAGTTTTGACCGGAAGATATTTCCTTTTTCACCATAGCCCTCTATGGGCTTCCAAATATCCCTTTGCCAATTCCACAAGAACAGACTTAGCGAAAGACTTCTTGAAGGGAGAGATGTAACTCTGTGAGATGAATTAACAGAACACAGAGCAGTTTCTCAGAAAGCTTCTTTCCAGTTTTGAACGGAAGATATTTCCTTTTTCACCGTAGCCCTCTATGGGCTTCCAAATATCCCTTTGCCAATTCCACAAGAACAGCTTAGCGAAAGGCTTCTTGAAGGGAAAGATGTAACTCTGTGAGATGAATTAACAGAACACAGAGCAGTTTCTCAGAAAGCTTCTTTCCAGTTTTGAACGGAAGATATTTCCTTTTTCACCATAGCCCACTATGGGCTTCCAAATATCCCTTTGCCAATTCCACAAGAACAGCCTTAGCGAAAGGCTTCTTGAAGGGAAAGATGTAACTCTGTGAGATGAACTAACACAACACAGAGCAGTTTCTCAGAAAGCTTCTTTCCAGTTTTGAACGGAAGATATTTCCTTTTTCACCATAGCCCTCTATGGGCTTCCAAATATCCCTTTGCGAATTGCACAAGAACAGCCTTAGCGAAAGGCTTCTTGAAGGGAAAGATGTAACTCTGTGATATGAATTAACAGAACACAGAACAGTTTCTCAGAAATCTTCTTTCCAGTTTTGAACGGAAGATATTTCCTTTTTCACCATAGCCCTCTATGGGCTTCCAAATATCCCTTTGCCAATTCCACAAGAACAGCCTTAGCGAAAGGCTTCTTGAAGGGAAAGATGTAACTCTGTGAGATGAATTAACAGAACACAGAGCAGTTTCTCAGAAAGCTTCTTTCCAGTTTTGAACGGAAGATATTTCCTTTTTCACCATAGCCATCTATGGGCTTCCAAATATCCCTTTGCCAATTCCACAAGAACAGCCTTAGCGAAAGGCTTCTTGAAGGGAAAGATGTAACTCTGTGAGATGAATAAACAGAACACAGAGCAGTTTCTCAGAAAGCTTCTTTCCAGTTTTGAACGGAAGATATTTCCTTTTTCACCATAGCCCTCTATGGGCTTCCAAATATCCCTTTGCGAATTCCACAAGAACAGCCTTAGCGAAAGGCTTCTTGAAGGGAAAGATGTAACTCTGTGAGATGAATTAACAGAACACAGAACAGTTTCTCAGAAAGCTTCTTTCCAGTTTTGAACGGAAGATATTTCCTTTTTCACCATAGCCCTCTATGGGCTTCCAAATATCCCTTTGCCAATTCCACAAGAACAGCCTAAGCGAAAGGCTTCTTGAAGGGAAAGATGTAACTCTGTGAGATGAATTAACAGAACACAGAGCAGTTTCTCAAAAGCTTCTTTCCAGTTTTGAACGGAAGATATTTCCTTTTTCACCATAGCCGTCTATGGGCTTCCAAATATCCTTTTGCCAATTCCACAAGAACAGCCTTAGCGAAAGGCTTCTTGAAGGGAAGATGTAACTCTGTGAGATGAATTAACAGAACACAGAGCAGTTTCTCAAAAGCTTCTTTCCAGTTTTGAACGGAAGATATTTCCTTTTTCACCATAGCCGTCTATGGGCTTCCAAATATCCTTTTGCCAATTCCACAAGAACAGCCTTAGCGAAAGGCTTCTTGAAGGGAAAGATGTAACTCTGTGAGATGAATTAACAGAACACAGAGCAGTTTCTCAGAGAGCTTCTTTCCAGTTTTGAACGGAAGATATTTCCTTTTTCACCATAGCCCTCTATGGGCTTCCAAATATCCCTTTGCCAATTCCACAAGAACAGCCTTAGTGAAAGGCTTCTTGAAGGGAAAGATGTAACTCTGTGAGTTGAATTAACAGAACACAGAGCAGTTTCTCAGAAAGCTTCTTTCCAGTTTTGAACGGAAGATATTTCCTTTTTCACCATAGCCCTCTATGGGCTTCCAAATATCCCTTTGCCAATTCCACAAGAACAGCCTTAGCGAAAGGCTTCTTGAAGGGAAAGATGTAACTCTGTGAGATGAACTAACAGAACACAGAGCAGTTTCTCAGAAAGCTTCTTTCCAGTTTTGAACGGAAGATATTTCCTTTTTCACCTTAGCCTTCTATTGGCTTCCAAATATCCCTTTGCCAATTCCACAAGAACAGCCTTAGCGAAAGGCTTCTTGAAGGGAAAGATGTAACTCTGTGAGATGAATTAACAGAACACAGAGCAGTTTCTCAGAAAGCTTCTTTCCAGTTTTGAACGGAAGATATTTCCTTTTTCACCATAGCCCTCTATGGGCTTCCAAATATCCCTTTGCCAATTCCACAAGAACAGCCTTAGCGAAAGGCTTCTTGAAGGGAAAGATGTAACTCTGTGAGATGAATTAACAGAACACAGAGCAGTTTCTCAGAAAGCTTCTTTCCAGTTTTGAACGGAAGATATTTCCTTTTTCACCGTAGCCCTCTATGGGCTTCCAAATATCCCTTTGCCAATTCCACAAGAACAGCCTTAGCGAAAGGCTTCTTGAAGGGAAAGATGTAACTCTGTGAGATGAATTAACAGAACACAGAGCAGTTTCTCAAAAGCTTCTTTCCAGTTTTGAACGGAAGATATTTCCTTTTTCGCCATAGCCGTCTATGGGCTTCCAAATATCCTTTTGCCAATTCCACAAGAACAGCCTTAGCGAAAGGCTTCTTGAAGGGAAAGATGTAACTCTGTGAGATGAATTAACAGAACACAGAGCAGTTTCTCTGAAAGCTTCTTTCCAGTTTTGAACGGAAGATATTTCCTTTTTCACCATAGCCCTCTATTGGCTTCCAAATATCCCTTTGCCAATTCCACAAGAACAGCCTTAGCGAAAGGCTTCTTGAAGGGAAAGATGTAACTCTGTGAGATGAATTAACAGAACACAGAACAGTTTCTCAGAAAGCTTCTTTCCAGTTTTGAACGGAAGATATTTCCTTTTTCACCATAACCATCTATGGGCTTCCAAATATCCCTTTGCCAATTCCACAAGAACAGCCTTAGCGAAAGGCTTCTTGAAGGGAAAGATGTAACTCTGTGAGATGAATTAACAGAACACAGAGCAGTTTCTCAGAAAGCTTCTTTCCAGTTTTGAACGGAAGATATTTCCTTTTTCACCATAGCCCTCTATGGGCTTCCAAATATCCCTTTGCCAATTCCACAAGAACAGCCTTAGCGAAAGGCTTCTTGAAGGGAAAGATGTAACTCTGTGAGATGAATTAACAGAACACAGAGCAGTTTCTCAGAAAGCTTCTTTCCAGTTTTGAACGGAAGATATTTCCTTTTTCACCGTAGCCCTCTATGGGCTTCCAAATATCCCTTTGCCAATTCCACAAGAACAGCCTTAGCGAAAGGCTTCTTGAAGGGAAAGATGTAACTCTGTGAGATGAATTAACAGAACACAGAGCAGTTTCTCAAAAGCTTCTTTCCAGTTTTGAACGGAAGATATTTCCTTTTTCGCCATAGCCGTCTATGGGCTTCCAAATATCCTTTTGCCAATTCCACAAGAACAGCCTTAGCGAAAGGCTTCTTGAAGGGAAAGATGTAACTCTGTGAGATGAATTAACAGAACACAGAGCAGTTTCTCTGAAAGCTTCTTTCCAGTTTTGAACGGAAGATATTTCCTTTTTCACCATAGCCCTCTATGGGCTTCCAAATATCCCTTTGCCAATTCCACAAGAACAGCCTTAGCGAAAGGCTTCTTGAAGGGAAAGATGTAACTCTGTGAGATGAACTAACAGAACACAGAGCAGTTTCTCAGAAAGCTTTTTTCCAGTTTTGAACGGAAGATATTTCCTTTTTCACCATAGCCCTCTATGGGCTTCCAAATATCCCTTTGCCAATTCCACAAGAACAGCCTTAGCGAAAGGCTTCTTGAAGGGAAAGATGTAACTCTGTGAGATGAATTAACAGAACACAGAACAGTTTCTCAGAAAGCTTCTTTCCAGTTTTGAACGGAAGATATTTCCTTTTTCACCATAGCCCTCTATGGGCTTCCAAATATCCCTTTGCCAATTCCACAAGAACAGCCTTAGCGAAAGGCTTCTTGAAGGGAAAGATGTAACTCTGTGAGATGAATTAACAGAACACAGAGCAGTTTCTCAGAAAGCTACTTTCCAGTTTTGAACGGAAGATATTTCCTTTTTCACCATAGCCCTCTATGGGCTTCCAAATATCCCTTTGCCAATTCCACAAGAACAGCCTTAGCGAAAGGCTTCTTGAAGGGAAAGATGTAACTCTGTGAGATGAATTAACAGAACACAGAGCAGTTTCTCAGAAAGCTTCTTTCTAGTTTTGAACGGAAGATATTTCCTTTTTCACCATAGCCCTCTATGGGCTTCCAAATATCCCTTTGCGAATTCCACAAGAACAGCCTTAGCGAAAGGCTTCTTGAACGGAAAGATGTAACTCTGTGAGATGAATTAACAGAACACAGAGCAGTTTCTCAGAAAGCTTCTTTCCAGTTTTGAACCGAAGATATTTCCTTTTTCACCATAGCCCTCTATGGGCTTCCAAATATCCCTTTGCCAATTCCACAAGAACAGCCTTAGCGAAAGGCTTCTTGAAGTGAAAGATGTAACTCTGTGAGATGAATTAACAGAACACAGAACAGTTTCTCAGAAAGCTTCTTTTCAGTTTTGAACGGAAGATATTTCCTTTTTCACCATAGCCCTCTCTGGGCTTCCAAATATCCCTTTTCCAATTCCACAAGAACAGCCTTAGTGAAAGGCTTCTTGAAGGGAAAGATGTAACTCTGTGAGATGAATTAACAGAACACAGAGCAGTTTCTCAGAAAGCTTCTTTCCAGTTTTGAACGGAAGATATTTCCTTTTTCACCATAGCCCTCTATGGGCTTCCAAATATCCCTTTTCCAATTCCACAAGAACAGCCTTAGCGAAAGGCTTCTTGAAGGGAAAGATGTAACTCTGTGAGATGAATTAACAGAACACAGAGCAGTTTCTCAGAAAGCTTCTTTCCAGTTTTGAACGGAAGATATTTCCTTTTTCACCATAGCCCTCTATGGGCTTCCAAATATCCCTTTGCCAATTCCACAAGAACAGCCTTAGCGAAAGGCTTCTTCAAGGGAAAGATGTAACTCTGTGAGATGAATTAACAGAACACAGAGCAGTTTCTCAGAAAGCTTCTTTCCAGTTTTGAACGGAAGATATTTCCTTTTTCACCATAGCCCTCTATGGGCTTCCAAATATCCCTTTGCCAATTCCACAAGAACAGCCTTAGCGAAAGGCTTCTTGAAGGGAAAGATGTAACTCTGTGAGATGAATTAACAGAACACAGAGCAGTTTCTCAAAAGCTTCTTTCCAGTTTTGAACGGAAGATATTTCCTTTTTCACCATAGCCGTCTATGGGCTTCCAAATATCCTTTTGCCAATTCCACAAGAACAGCCTTAGCGAAAGGCTTCTTGAAGGGAAAGATGTAACTCTGTGAGATGAATTACCAGAACACAGAGCAGTTTCTCTGAAAGCTTCTTTCCTGTTTTGAACGGAAGATATTTCCTTTTTCACCATAGCCCTCTATGGGCTTCCAAATATCCCTTTGCCAATTCCACAAGAACAGCCTTAACGAAAGGCTTCTTGAAGGGAAAGATGTAACTCTGTGAGATGAACTAAGAGAACACAGAGCAGTTTCTCAGAAAGCTTTTTTCCAGTTTTGAACGGAAGATATTTCCTTTTTCACCTTAGCCCTCTATGGGCTTCCAAATATCCCTTTGCCAATTCCACAAGAACAGACTTAGCGAAAGGTTTCTTGAAGGGAAAGATGTAACTCTGTGAGATGAATTAACAGAACACAGAGCAGTTTCTCAGAAAGCTTCTTTCCAGTTTTGAACGGAAGATATTTGCTTTTTCACCATAGCCCTCTATGGGCTTCCAAATATCCCTTTGCCAATTCCACAAGAACAGCCTTAGCGAAAGGCTTCTTGAAGGGAAAGATGTAACTCTGTGAGATGAATTAACAGAACACAGAGCAGTTTCTCAAAAGCTTCTTTCCAGTTTTGAACGGAAGATATTTCCTTTTTCGCCCTAGCCGTCTATGGGCTTCCAAATATCCTTTTGCCAATTCCACAAGAACAGCCTTAGCGAAAGGCTTCTTGAAGGGAAAGATGTAACTCTGTGAGATGAATTAACAGAACACAGAGCAGTTTCTCTGAAAGCTTCTTTCCAGTTTTGAACGGAAGATATTTCCTTTTTCACCATAGCCCTCTATGGGCTTCCAAATATCCCTTTGCCAATTCCACAAGAACAGCCTTAGCGAAAGGCTTCTTGAAGGGAAAGATGTAACTCTGTGAGATGAACTAACAGAACACAGAGCAGTTTCTCAGAAAGCTTTTTTCCAGTTTTGACCGGAAGATATTTCCTTTTTCACCATAGCCCTCTATGGGCTTCCAAATATCCCTTTGCCAATTCCACAAGAACAGCCTTAGCGAAAGGCTTCTTGAAGGGAAAGATGTAACTCTGTGAGATGAATTAACAGAACACAGAGCAGTTTCTCAGAAAGCTTCTTTCCAGTTTTGAACGGAAGATATTTCCTTTTTCACCATAGCCCACTATGGGCTTCCAAATATCCCTTTGCCAATTCCACAAGAACAGCCTTAGCGAAAGGCTTCTTGAAGGGAAAGATGTAACTCTGTGAGATGAACTAACACAACACAGAGCAGTTTCTCAGAAAGCTTCTTTCCAGTTTTGAACGGAAGATATTTCCTTTTTCACCATAGCCCTCTATGGGCTTCCAAATATCCCTTTGCGAATTGCACAAGAACAGCCTTAGCGAAAGGCTTCTTGAAGGGAAAGATGTAACTCTGTGAGATGAATTAACAGAACACAGAACAGTTTCTCAGAAATCTTCTTTCCAGTTTTGAACGGAAGATATTTCCTTTTTCACCATAGCCCTCTATGGGCTTCCAAATATCCCTTTGCCAATTCCACAAGAACAGCCTTAGCGAAAGGCTTCTTGAAGGGAAAGATGTAACTCTGTGAGATGAATTAACAGAACACAGAGCAGTTTCTCAGAAAGCTTCTTTCCAGTTTTGAACGGAAGATATTTCCTTTTTCACCATAGCCGTCTATGGGCTTCCAAATATCCCTTTGCCAATTCCACAAGAACAGCCTTAGCGAAAGGCTTCTTGAAGGGAAAGATGTAACTCTGTGAGATGAATAAACAGAACACAGAGCAGTTTCTCAGAAAGCTTCTTTCCAGTTTTGAACGGAAGATATTTCCTTTTTCACCATAGCCCTCTATGGGCTTCCAAATATCCCTTTGCGAATTCCACAAGAACAGCCTTAGCGAAAGGCTTCTTGAAGGGAAAGATGTAACTCTGTGAGATGAATTAACAGAACACAGAGCAGTTTCTCAGAAAGCTTCTTTCCAGTTTTGAACGGAAGATATTTCCTTTTTCACCATAGCCCTCTATGGGCTTCCAAATATCCCTTTGCCAATTCCACAAGAACAGCCTTAGCGAAAGGCTTCTTGAAGGGAAAGATGTAACTCTGTGAGATGAATTAACAGAACACAGAGCAGTTTCTCAAAAGCTTCTTTCCAGTTTTGAACGGAAGATATTTCCTTTTTCACCATAGCCGTCTAAGGGCTTCCAAATATCCTTTTGCCAATTCCACAAGAACAGCCTTAGCGAAAGGCTTCTTGAAGGGAAAGATGTAACTCTGTGAGATGAATTAACAGAACACAGAGCAGTTTCTCAGAAAGCTTCTTTCCAGTTTTGAACGGAAGATATTTCCTTTTTCACCGTAGCCCTCTATGGGCTTCCAAATATCCCTTTGCCAATTCCACAAGAACAGACTTAGCGAAAGGTTTCTTGAAGGGAAAGATGTAACTCTGTGAGATGAATTAACAGAACACAGAGCAGTTTCTCAGAAAGCTTCTTTCCAGTTTTGAACGGAAGATATTTCCTTTTTCACCATAGCCCTCTATGGGCTTCCAAATATCCCTTTGCCAATTCCACAAGAACAGCCTTAGTGAAAGGCTTCTTGAAGGGAAAGATGTAACTCTGTGAGTTGAATTAACAGAACACAGAGCAGTTTCTCAGAAAGCTTCTTTCCAGTTTTGAACGGAAGATATTTCCTTTTTCACCATAGCCCTCTATGGGCTTCCAAATATCCCTTTGCCAATTCCACAAGAACAGCCTTAGCGAAAGGCTTCTTGAAGGGAAAGATGTAACTCTGTGAGATGAACTAACAGAACACAGAGCAGTTTCTCAGAAAGCTTCTTTCCAGTTTTGAACGGAAGATATTTCCTTTTTCACCATAGCCCTCTATTGGCTTCCAAATATCCCTTTGTCAATTCCACAAGAACAGCCTTAGCGAAAGGCTTCTTGAAGGGAAAGATGTAACTCTGTGAGATGAATTAACAGAACACAGAACAGTTTCTCAGAAAGCTTCTTTCCAGTTTTGAACGGAAGATATTTCCTTTTTCACCATAACCATCTATGGGCTTCCAAATATCCCTTTGCCAATTCCACAAGAACAGCCTTAGCGAAAGGCTTCTTGAAGGGAAAGATGTAACTCTGTGAGATGAATTAACAGAACACAGAGCAGTTTCTCAGAAAGCTTCTTTCCAGTTTTGAACGGAAGATATTTCCTTTTTCACCATAGCCCTCTATGGGCTTCCAAATATCCCTTTGCCAATTCCACAAGAACAGCCTTAGCGAAAGGCTTCTTGAAGGGAAAGATGTAACTCTGTGAGATGAATTAACAGAACACAGAACAGTTTCTCAGAAAGCTTCCTTCCAGTTTTGAACGGAAGATATTTCCTTTTTCACCATAGCCCTCTATGGGCTTCCAAATATCCCTTTGCCAATTCCACAAGAACAGCCTTAGCGAAAGGCTTCTTGAAGGGAAAGATGTAACTCTGTGAGATGAATTAACAGAACACAGAGCAGTTTCTCAGAAAGCTACTTTCCAGTTTTGAACGGAAGATATTTCCTTTTTCACCATAGCCCTCTATGGGCTTCCAAATATCCCTTTGCCAATTCCACAAGAACAGCCTTAGCGAAAGGCTTCTTGAAGGGAAAGATGTAACTCTGTGAGATGAATTAACAGAACACAGAGCAGTTTCTCAGAAAGCTTCTTTCTAGTTTTGAACGGAAGATATTTCCTTTTTCACCATAGCCCTCTATGGGCTTCCAAATATCCCTTTGCGAATTCCACAAGAACAGCCTTAGCGAAAGGCTTCTTGAACGGAAAGATGTAACTCTGTGAGATGAATTAACAGAACACAGAGTAGTTTCTCAGAAAGCTTCTTTCCAGTTTTGAACCGAAGATATTTCCTTTTTCACCATAGCCCTCTATGGGCTTCCAAATATCCCTTTGCCAATTCCACAAGAACAGCCTTAGCGAAAGGCTTCTTGAAGTGAAAGATGTAACTCTGTGAGATGAATTAACAGAACACAGAACAGTTTCTCAGAAAGCTTCTTTTCAGTTTTGAACGGAAGATATTTCCTTTTTCACCATAGCCCTCTATGGGCTTCCAAATATCCCTTTACCAAATCCACAAGAACAGCCTTAGCGAAAGGCTTCTTGAAGGGAAAGATGTAACTCTGTGAGATGAACTAACAGAACACAGAGCAGTTTCTCAGAAAGCTTCTTTCCAGTTTTGAACGGAAGATATTTCCTTTTTCACCATAGCCCTCTATTGGCTTCCAAATATCCCTTTGCCAATTCCACAAGAACAGCCTTAGCGAAAGGCTTCTTGAAGGGAAAGATGTAACTCTGTGAGATGAATTAACAGAACACAGAACAGTTTCTCAGAAAGCTTCTTTCCAGTTTTGAACGGAAGATATTTCCTTTTTCACCATAACCATCTATGGGCTTCCAAATATCCCTTTGCCAATTCCACAAGAACAGCCTTAGCGAAAGGCTTCTTGAAGGGAAAGATGTAACTCTGTGAGATGAATTAACAGAGCACAGAGCAGTTTCTCAGAAAGCTTCTTTCCAGTTTTGAACGGAAGATATTTCCTTTTTCACCATAGCCCTCTATGGGCTTCCAAATATCCCTTTGCCAATTCCACAAGAACAGCCTTAGCGAAAGGCTTCTTGAAGGGAAAGATGTAACTCTGTGAGATGAATTAACAGAACACAGAGCAGTTTCTCAGAAAGCTTCTTTCCAGTTTTGAACGGAAGATATTTCCTTTTTCACCGTAGCCCTCTATGGGCTTCCAAATATCCCTTTGCCAATTCCACAAGAACAGCCTTAGCGAAAGGCTTCTTGAAGGGAAAGATGTAACTCTGTGAGATGAATTAACAGAACACAGAGCAGTTTCTCAAAAGCTTCTTTCCAGTTTTGAACGGAAGATATTTCCTTTTTCGCCATAGCCGTCTATGGGCTTCCAAATATCCTTTTGCCAATTCCACAAGAACAGCCTTAGCGAAAGGCTTCTTGAAGGGAAAGATGTAACTCTGTGAGATGAATTAACAGAACACAGAGCAGTTTCTCTGAAAGCTTCTTTCCAGTTTTGAACGGAAGATATTTCCTTTTTCACCATAGCCCTCTATGGGCTTCCAAATATCCCTTTGCCAATTCCACAAGAACAGCCTTAGCGAAAGGCTTCTTGAAGGGAAAGATGTAACTCTGTGAGATGAACTAACAGAACACAGAGCAGTTTCTCAGAAAGCTTTTTTCCAGTTTTGAACGGAAGATATTTCCTTTTTCACCATAGCCCTCTATGGGCTTCCAAATATCCCTTTGCCAATTCCACAAGAACAGCCTTAGCGAAAGGCTTCTTGAAGGGAAAGATGTAACTCTGTGAGATGAATTAACAGAACACAGAACAGTTTCTCAGAAAGCTTCTTTCCAGTTTTGAACGGAAGATATTTCCTTTTTCACCATAGCCCTCTATGGGCTTCCAAATATCCCTTTGCCAATTCCACAAGAACAGCCTTAGCGAAAGGCTTCTTGAAGGGAAAGATGTAACTCTGTGAGATGAATTAACAGAACACAGAGCAGTTTCTCAGAAAGCTACTTTCCAGTTTTGAACGGAAGATATTTCCTTTTTCACCATAGCCCTCTATGGGCTTCCAAATATCCCTTTGCCAATTCCACAAGAACAGCCTTAGCGAAAGGCTTCTTGAAGGGAAAGATGTAACTCTGTGAGATGAATTAACAGAACACAGAGCAGTTTCTCAGAAAGCTTCTTTCTAGTTTTGAACGGAAGATATTTCCTTTTTCACCATAGCCCTCTATGGGCTTCCAAATATCCCTTTGCGAATTCCACAAGAACAGCCTTAGCGAAAGGCTTCTTGAACGGAAAGATGTAACTCTGTGAGATGAATTAACAGAACACAGAGCAGTTTCTCAGAAAGCTTCTTTCCAGTTTTGAACCGAAGATATTTCCTTTTTCACCATAGCCCTCTATGGGCTTCCAAATATCCCTTTGCCAATTCCACAAGAACAGCCTTAGCGAAAGGCTTCTTGAAGTGAAAGATGTAACTCTGTGAGATGAATTAACAGAACACAGAACAGTTTCTCAGAAAGCTTCTTTTCAGTTTTGAACGGAAGATATTTCCTTTTTCACCATAGAACTCTATGGGCTTCCAAATATCCCTTTACCAAATCCACAAGAACAGCCTTAGCGAAAGGCTTCTTGAAGGGAAAGATGTAACTCTGTGAGATGAATTAACAGAACACAGAGCAGTTTCTCAGAAAGCTTCTTTCCAGTTTTGAACGGAAGATATTTCCTTTTTCACCATAGCCCTCTATGGGCTTCCAAATATCCCTTTTCCAATTCCACAAGAACAGCCTTAGTGAAAGGCTTCTTGAAGGGAAAGATGTAACTCTGTGAGATGAATTAACAGAACACAGAGCAGTTTCTCAGAAAGCTTCTTTCCAGTTTTGAACGGAAGATATTTCCTTTTTCACCATAGCCCTCTATGGGCTTCCAAATATCCCTTTGCCAATTCCACAAGAACAGCCTTAGCGAAAGGCTTCTTGAAGGGAAAGATGTAACTCTGTGAGATGAATTAACAGAACACAGAGCAGTTTCTCAGAAAGCTTCTTTCCAGTTTTGAACGGAAGATATTTCCTTTTTCACCATAGCCCTCTATGGGCTTCCAAATATCCCTTTGCCAATTCCACAAGAACAGCCTTAGCGAAAGGCTTCTTCAAGGGAAAGATGTAACTCTGTGAGATGAATTAACAGAACACAGAGCAGTTTCTCAGAAAGCTTCTTTCCAGTTTTGAACGGAAGATATTTCCTTTTTCACCATAGCCCTCTATGGGCTTCCAAATATCCCTTTGCCAATTCCACAAGAACAGCCTTAGCGAAAGGCTTCTTGAAGGGAAAGATGTAACTCTGTGAGATGAATTAACAGAACACAGAGCAGTTTCTCAAAAGCTTCTTTCCAGTTTTGAACGGAAGATATTTCCTTTTTCACCATAGCCCTCTATGGGCTTCCAAATATCCTTTTGCCAATTCCACAAGAACAGCCTTAGCGAAAGGCTTCTTGAAGGGAAAGATGTAACTCTGTGAGATGAATTACCAGAACACAGAGCAGTTTCTCTGAAAGCTTCTTTCCAGTTTTGAACGGAAGATATTTCCTTTTTCACCATAGCCCTCTATGGGCTTCCAAATATCCCTTTGCCAATTCCACAAGAACAGCCTTAACGAAAGGTTTCTTGAAGGGAAAGATGTAACTCTGTGAGATGAACTAAGAGAACACAGAGCAGTTTCTCAGAAAGCTTTTTTCCAGTTTTGAACGGAAGATATTTCCTTTTTCACCTTAGCCCTCTATGGGCTTCCAAATATCCCTTTGCCAATTCCACAAGAACAGACTTAGCGAAAGGTTTCTTGAAGGGAAAGATGTAACTCTGTGAGATGAATTAACAGAACACAGAGCAGTTTCTCAGAAAGCTTCTTTCCAGTTTTGAACGGAAGATATTTGCTTTTTCACCATAGCCCTCTATGGGCTTCCAAATATCCCTTTGCCAATTCCACAAGAACAGCCTTAGCGAAAGGCTTCTTGAAGGGAAAGATGTAACTCTGTGAGATGAATTAACAGAACACAGAGCAGTTTCTCAAAAGCTTCTTTCCAGTTTTGAACGGAAGATATTTCCTTTTTCGCCATAGCCGTCTATGGGCTTCCAAATATCCTTTTGCCAATTCCACAAGAACAGCCTTAGCGAAAGGCTTCTTGAAGGGAAAGATGTAACTCTGTGAGATGAATTAACAGAACACAGAGCAGTTTCTCTGAAAGCTTCTTTCCAGTTTTGAACGGAAGATATTTCCTTTTTCACCATAGCCCTCTATGGGCTTCCAAATATCCCTTTGCCAATTCCACAAGAACAGCCTTAGCGAAAGGCTTCTTGAAGGGAAAGATGTAACTCTGTGAGATGAACTAACAGAACACAGAGCAGTTTCTCAGAAAGCTTTTTTCCAGTTTTGACCGGAAGATATTTCCTTTTTCACCATAGCCCTCTATGGGCTTCCAAATATCCCTTTGCCAATTCCACAAGAACAGCCTTAGCGAAAGGCTTCTTGAAGGGAAAGATGTAACTCTGTGAGATGAATTAACAGAACACAGAGCAGTTTCTCAGAAAGCTTCTTTCCAGTTTTGAACGGAAGATATTTCCTTTTTCACCATAGCCCACTATGGGCTTCCAAATATCCCTTTGCCAATTCCACAAGAACAGCCTTAGCGAAAGGCTTCTTGAAGGGAAAGATGTAACTCTGTGAGATGAACTAACACAACACAGAGCAGTTTCTCAGAAAGCTTCTTTCCAGTTTTGAACGGAAGATATTTCCTTTTTCACCATAGCCCTCTATGGGCTTCCAAATATCCCTTTGCGAATTGCACAAGAACAGCCTTAGCGAAAGGCTTCTTGAAGGGAAAGATGTAACTCTGTGAGATGAATTAACAGAACACAGAACAGTTTCTCAGAAATCTTCTTTCCAGTTTTGAACGGAAGATATTTCCTTTTTCACCATAGCCCTCTATGGGCTTCCAAATATCCCTTTGCCAATTCCACAAGAACAGCCTTAGCGAAAGGCTTCTTGAAGGGAAAGATGTAACTCTGTGAGATGAATTAACAGAACACAGAGCAGTTTCTCAGAAAGCTTCTTTCCAGTTTTGAACGGAAGATATTTCCTTTTTCACCATAGCCGTCTATGGGCTTCCAAATATCCCTTTGCCAATTCCACAAGAACAGCCTTAGCGAAAGGCTTCTTGAAGGGAAAGATGTAACTCTGTGAGATGAATAAACAGAACACAGAGCAGTTTCTCAGAAAGCTTCTTTCCAGTTTTGAACGGAAGATATTTCCTTTTTCACCATAGCCCTCTATGGGCTTCCAAATATCCCTTTGCGAATTCCACAAGAACAGCCTTAGCGAAAGGCTTCTTGAAGGGAAAGATGTAACTCTGTGAGATGAATTAACAGAACACAGAGCAGTTTCTCAGAAAGCTTCTTTCCAGTTTTGAACGGAAGATATTTCCTTTTTCACCATAGCCCTCTATGGGCTTCCAAATATCCCTTTGCCAATTCCACAAGAACAGCCTTAGCGAAAGGCTTCTTGAAGGGAAAGATGTAACTCTGTGAGATGAATTAACAGAACACAGAGCAGTTTCTCAAAAGCTTCTTTCCAGTTTTGAACGGAAGATATTTCCTTTTTCACCATAGCCGTCTAAGGGCTTCCAAATATCCTTTTGCCAATTCCACAAGAACAGCCTTAGCGAAAGGCTTCTTGAAGGGAAAGATGTAACTCTGTGAGATGAATTAACAGAACACAGAGCAGTTTCTCAGAAAGCTTCTTTCCAGTTTTGAACGGAAGATATTTCCTTTTTCACCGTAGCCCTCTATGGGCTTCCAAATATCCCTTTGCCAATTCCACAAGAACAGACTTAGCGAAAGGTTTCTTGAAGGGAAAGATGTAACTCTGTGAGATGAATTAACAGAACACAGAGCAGTTTCTCAGAAAGCTTCTTTCCAGTTTTGAACGGAAGATATTTCCTTTTTCACCATAGCCCTCTATGGGCTTCCAAATATCCCTTTGCCAATTCCACAAGAACAGCCTTAGTGAAAGGCTTCTTGAAGGGAAAGATGTAACTCTGTGAGTTGAATTAACAGAACACAGAGCAGTTTCTCAGAAAGCTTCTTTCCAGTTTTGAACGGAAGATATTTCCTTTTTCACCATAGCCCTCTATGGGCTTCCAAATATCCCTTTGCCAATTCCACAAGAACAGCCTTAGCGAAAGGCTTCTTGAAGGGAAAGATGTAACTCTGTGAGATGAACTAACAGAACACAGAGCAGTTTCTCAGAAAGCTTCTTTCCAGTTTTGAACGGAAGATATTTCCTTTTTCACCATAGCCCTCTATTGGCTTCCAAATATCCCTTTGCCAATTCCACAAGAACAGCCTTAGCGAAAGGCTTCTTGAAGGGAAAGATGTAACTCTGTGAGATGAATTAACAGAACACAGAACAGTTTCTCAGAAAGCTTCTTTCCAGTTTTGAACGGAAGATATTTCCTTTTTCACCATAACCATCTATGGGCTTCCAAATATCCCTTTGCCAATTCCACAAGAACAGCCTTAGCGAAAGGCTTCTTGAAGGGAAAGATGTAACTCTGTGAGATGAATTAACAGAACACAGAGCAGTTTCTCAGAAAGCTTCTTTCCAGTTTTGAACGGAAGATATTTCCTTTTTCACCATAGCCCTCTATGGGCTTCCAAATATCCCTTTGCCAATTCCACAAGAACAGCCTTAGCGAAAGGCTTCTTGAAGGGAAAGATGTAACTCTGTGAGATGAATTAACAGAACACAGAGCAGTTTCTCAGAAAGCTTCTTTCCAGTTTTGAACGGAAGATATTTCCTTTTTCACCGTAGCCCTCTATGGGCTTCCAAATATCCCTTTGCCAATTCCACAAGAACAGCCTTAGCGAAAGGCTTCTTGAAGGGAAAGATGTAACTCTGTGAGATGAATTAACAGAACACAGAGCAGTTTCTCAAAAGCTTCTTTCCAGTTTTGAACGGAAGATATTTCCTTTTTCGCCATAGCCGTCTATGGGCTTCCAAATATCCTTTTGCCAATTCCACAAGAACAGCCTTAGCGAAAGGCTTCTTGAAGGGAAAGATGTAACTCTGTGAGATGAATTAACAGAACACAGAGCAGTTTCTCAGAAAGCTTCTTTCCAGTTTTGAACGGAAGATATTTCCTTTTTCACCATAGCCCTCTATGGGCTTCCAAATATCCCTTTGCCAATTCCACAAGAACAGCCTTAGCGAAAGGCTTCTTGAAGGGAAAGATGTAACTCTGTGAGATGAACTAACAGAACACAGAGCAGTTTCTCAGAAAGCTTTTTTCCAGTTTTGAACGGAAGATATTTCCTTTTTCACCATAGCCCTCTATGGGCTTCCAAATATCCCTTTGCCAATTCCACAAGAACAGCCTTAGCGAAAGGCTTCTTGAAGGGAAAGATGTAACTCTGTGAGATGAATTAACAGAACACAGAACAGTTTCTCAGAAAGCTTCTTTCCAGTTTTGAACGGAAGATATTTCCTTTTTCACCATAGCCCTCTATGGGCTTCCAAATATCCCTTTGCCAATTCCACAAGAACAGCCTTAGCGAAAGGCTTCTTGAAGGGAAAGATGTAACTCTGTGAGATGAATTAACAGAACACAGAGCAGTTTCTCAGAAAGCTACTTTCCAGTTTTGAACGGAAGATATTTCCTTTTTCACCATAGCCCTCTATGGGCTTCCAAATATCCCTTTGCCAATTCCACAAGAACAGCCTTAGCGAAAGGCTTCTTGAAGGGAAAGATGTAACTCTGTGAGATGAATTAACAGAACACAGAGCAGTTTCTCAGAAAGCTTCTTTCTAGTTTTGAACGGAAGATATTTCCTTTTTCACCATAGCCCTCTATGGGCTTCCAAATATCCCTTTGCGAATTCCAAAAGAACAGCCTTAGCGAAAGGCTTCTTGAACGGAAAGAAGTAACTCTGTGAGATGAATTAACAGAACACAGAGCAGTTTCTCAGAAAGCTTCTTTCCAGTTTTGAACCGAAGATATTTCCTTTTTCACCATAACCATCTATGGGCTTCCAAATATCCCTTTGCCAATTCCACAAGAACAGCCTTAGCGAAAGGCTTCTTGAAGGGAAAGATGAAACTCTGTGAGATGAATTAACAGAACACAGAGCAGTTTCTCAGAAAGCTTCTTTCCAGTTTTGAACGGAAGATATTTCCTTTTTCACCATAGCCCTCTATGGGCTTCCAAATATCCCTTTGCCAATTCCACAAGAACAGCCTTAGCGAAAGGCTTCTTGAAGGGAAAGATGTAACTCTGTGAGATGAATTAACAGAACACAGAGCAGTTTCTCAGAAAGCTTCTTTCCAGTTTTGAACGGAAGATATTTCCTTTTTCACCGTAGCCCTCTATGGGCTTCCAAATATCCCTTTGCCAATTCCACAAGAACAGCCTTAGCGAAAGGCTTCTTGAAGGGAAAGATGTAACTCTGTGAGATGAATTAACAGAACACAGAGCAGTTTCTCAAAAGCTTCTTTCCAGTTTTGAACGGAAGATATTTCCTTTTTCGCCATAGCCGTCTATGCGCTTCCAAATATCCTTTTGCCAATTCCACAAGAACAGCCTTAGCGAAAGGCTTCTTGAAGGGAAAGATGTAACTCTGTGAGATGAATTAACAGAACACAGAGCAGTTTCTCTGAAAGCTTCTTTCCAGTTTTGAACGGAAGATATTTCCTTTTTCACCATAGCCCTCTATGGGCTTCCAAATATCCCTTTGCCAATTCCACAAGAACAGCCTTAGCGAAAGGCTTCTTGAAGGGAAAGATGTAACTCTGTGAGATGAACTAACAGAACACAGAGCAGTTTCTCAGAAAGCTTTTTTCCAGTTTTGACCGGAAGATATTTCCTTTTTCACCATAGCCCTCTATGGGCTTCCAAATATCCCTTTGCCAATTCCACAAGAACAGACTTAGCGAAAGACTTCTTGAAGGGAGAGATGTAACTCTGTGAGATGAATTAACAGAACACAGAGCAGTTTCTCAGAAAGCTTCTTTCCAGTTTTGAATGGAAGATATTTCCTTTTTCACCGTAGCCCTCTATGGGCTTCCAAATATCCCTTTGCCAATTCCACAAGAACAGCCTTAGCGAAAGGCTTCTTGAAGGGAAAGATGTAACTCTGTGAGATGAATTAACAGAACACAGAGCAGTTTCTCAGAAAGCTTCTTTCCAGTTTTGAACGGAAGATATTTCCTTTTTCACCATAGCCCACTATGGGCTTCCAAATATCCCTTTGCCAATTCCACAAGAACAGCCTTAGCGAAAGGCTTCTTGAAGGGAAAGATGTAACTCTGTGAGATGAACTAACACAACACAGAGCAGTTTCTCAGAAAGCTTCTTTCCAGTTTTGAACGGAAGATATTTCCCTTTTCACCATAGCCCTCTATGGGCTTCCAAATATCCCTTTGCGAATTGCACAAGAACAGCCTTAGCGAAAGGCTTCTTGAAGGGAAAGATGTAACTCTGTGAGATGAATTAACAGAACACAGAACAGTTTCTCAGAAATCTTCTTTCCAGTTTTGAACGGAAGATATTTCCTTTTTCACCATAGCCCTCTATGGGCTTCCAAATATCCCTTTGCCAATTCCACAAGAACAGCCTTAGCGAAAGGCTTCTTGAAGGGAAAGATGTAACTCTGTGAGATGAATTAACAGAACACAGAGCAGTTTCTCAGAAAGCTTCTTTCCAGTTTTGAACGGAAGATATTTCCTTTTTCACCATAGCCCTCTATGGGCTTCCAAATATCCCTTTGCCAATTCCACAAGAACAGCCTTAGCGAAAGGCTTCTTGAAGGGAAAGATGTAACTCTGTGAGATGAATAAACAGAACACAGAGCAGTTTCTCAGAAAGCTTCTTTCCAGTTTTGAACGGAAGATATTTCCTTTTTCACCATAGCCCTCTATGGGCTTCCAAATATCCCTTTGCGAATTCCACAAGAACAGCCTTAGCGAAAGGCTTCTTGAAGGGAAAGATGTAACTCTGTGAGATGAATTAACAGAACACAGAACAGTTTCTCAGAAAGCTTCTTTCCAGTTTTGAACGGAAGATATTTCCTTTTTCACCATAGCCCTCTATGGGCTTCCAAATATCCCTTTGCCAATTCCACAAGAACAGCCTTAGCGAAAGGCTTCTTGAAGGGAAAGATGTAACTCTGTGAGATGAATTAACAGAACACAGAGCAGTTTCTCAAAAGCTTCTTTCCAGTTTTGAACGGAAGATATTTCCTTTTTCACCATAGCCGTCTATGGGCTTCCAAATATCCTTTTGCCAATTCCACAAGAACAGCCTTAGCGAAAGGCTTCTTGAAGGGAAAGATGTAACTCTGTGAGATGAATTAACAGAACACAGAGCAGTTTCTCAGAAAGCTTCTTTCCAGTTTTGAACGGAAGATATTTCCTTTTTCACCATAGCCCTCTATGGGCTTCCAAATATCCCTTTGCCAATTCCACAAGAACAGACTTAGCGAAAGGTTTCTTGAAGGGAAAGATGTAACTCTGTGAGATGAATTAACAGAACACAGAGCAGTTTCTCAGAAAGCTTCTTTCCAGTTTTGAACGGAAGATATTTCCTTTTTCACCATAGCCCTCTATGGGCTTCCAAATATCCCTTTGCCAATTCCACAAGAACAGCCTTAGCGAAAGGCTTCTTGAAGGGAAAGATGTAACTCTGTGAGATGAATTAACAGAACACAGAGCAGTTTCTCAGAAAGCTTCTTTCCAGTTTTGAACGGAAGATATTTCCTTTTTCACCGTAGCCCTCTATGGGCTTCCAAATATCCCTTTGCCAATTGCACAAGAACAGCCTTAGCGAAAGGCTTCTTGAAGGGAAAGATGTAACTCTGTGAGATGAATTAACAGAACACAGAGCAGTTTCTCAAAAGCTTCTTTCCAGTTTTGAACGGAAGATATTTCCTTTTTCGCCATAGCCGTCTATGGGCTTCCAAATATCCTTTTGCCAATTCCACAAGAACAGCCTTAGCGAAAGGCTTCTTGAAGGGAAAGATGTAACTCTGTGAGATGAATTATCAGAACACAGAGCAGTTTCTCTGAAAGCTTCTTTCCAGTTTTGAACGGAAGATATTTCCTTTTTCACCATAGCCCTCTATGGGCTTCCAAATATCCCTTTGCCAATTCCACAAGAACAGCCTTAGCGAAAGGCTTCTTGAAGGGAAAGATGTAACTCTGTGAGATGAACTAACAGAACACAGAGCAGTTTCTCAGAAAGCTTCTTTCCAGTTTTGAACGGAAGATATTTCCTTTTTCACCATAGCCCTCTATGGGCTTCCAAATATCCCTTTGCCAATTCCACAAGAACAGCCTTAGCGAAAGGGTTCTTGAAGGGAAAGATGTAACTCTGTGAGATGAATTAACAGAACACAGAGCAGTTTCTCAGAAAGCTACTTTCCAGTTTTGAACGGAAGATATTTCCTTTTTCACCATAGCCCTCTATGGGCTTCCAAATATCCCTTTGCCAATTCCACAAGAACAGCCTTAGCGAAAGGCTTCTTGAAGGGAAAGATGTAACTCTGTGAGATGAATTAACAGAACACAGAGCAGTTTCTCAGAAAGCTTCTTTCTAGTTTTGAACGGAAGATATTTCCTTTTTCACCATAGCCCTCTATGGGCTTCCAAATATCCCTTTGCGAATTCCACAAGAACAGCCTTAGCGAAAGGCTTCTTGAACGGAAAGATGTAACTCTGTGAGATGAATTAACAGAACACAGAGCAGTTTCTCAGAAATCTTCTTTCCAGTTTTGAACCGAAGATATTTCCTTTTTCACCATAGCCCTCTATGGGCTTCCAAATATCCCTTTGCCAATTCCACAAGAACAGCCTTAGCGAAAGGCTTCTTGAAGTGAAAGATGTAACTCTGTGAGATGAATTAACAGAACACAGAACAGTTTCTCAGAAAGCTTCTTTTCAGTTTTGAACGGAAGATATTTCCTTTTTCACCATAGCCCTCTATGGGCTTCCAAATATCCCTTTACCAAATCCACAAGAACAGCCTTAGCGAAAGGCTTCTTGAAGGGAAAGATGTAACTCTGTGAGATGAACTAACAGAACACAGAGCAGTTTCTCAGAAAGCTTCTTTCCAGTTTTGAACGGAAGATATTTCCTTTTTCACCATAGCCCTCTATGGGCTTCCAAATATCCCTTTGCCAATTCCACAAGAACAGCCTTACCGAAAGGCTTCTTGAAGGGAAAGATGTAACTCTGTGAGATGAATTAACAGAACACAGAGCAGTTTCTCAGAAAGCTTCTTTCCAGTTTTGAACGGAAGATAATTCCTTTTTCACCATAGCCGTCTATGGGCTTCCAAATATCCCTTTGCCAATCCACAAGAACAGCCTTAGCGAAAGGCTTCTTGAAGGGAAAGATGTAACTCTGTGAGATGAATTAACAGAACAGAGAGCAGTTTCTCAGAAATCTTCTTTCCAGTTTTGAACGGAAGATATTTCCTTTTTCACCATAGCCCTCTATGGGCTTCCAAATATCCCTTTGCCAATTCCACAAGAACAGACTTAGCGAAAGGCTTCTTGAAGGGAAAGATGTAACTCTGTGAGATGAATTAACAGAACACAGAGCAGTTTCTCAGAAAGCTTCTTTCCAGTTTTGAACGGAAGATATTTCCTTTTTCACCTTAGCCCTCTATGGGCTTCCAAATATCCCTTTGCCAATTCCACAAGAACAGCCTTAGCGAAAGGCTTCTTGAAGGGAAAGATGTAACTCTGTGAGATGAATTAACAGAACACAGAACAGTTTCTCAGAAAGCTTCTTTCCAGTTTTGAACGGAACATATTTCCTTTTTCACCATAGCCCTCTATGGGCTTCCAAATATCCCTTTGCCAATTCCACAAGAACAGCCTTAGCGAAAGGCTTCTTGAAGGGAAAGATGTAACTCTGTGAGATGAATTAACAGAACACAGAGCAGTTTCTCAGAAAGCTACTTTCCAGTTTTGAACGGAAGATATTTCCTTTTTCACCATAGCCCTCTATGGGCTTCCAAATATCCCTTTGCCAATTCCACAAGAACAGCCTTAGCGAAAGGCTTCTTGAAGGGAAAGATGTAACTCTGTGAGATGAATTAACAGAACACAGAGCAGTTTCTCAGAAAGCTTCTTTCCAGTTTTGAACGGAAGATATTTCCTTTTTCACCATAGCCCTCTATGGGCTTCCAAATATCCCTTTGCCAATTCCACAAGAACAGACTTAGCGAAAGTCTTCTTGAAGGGAAAGATGTAACTCTGGGAGATGAATTAACAGAACACAGAGCAGTTTCTCAGAAAGCTTCTTTCCAGTTTTGAACGGAAGATATTTCCTTTTTCTCCATAGCCCTCTATGGGCTTCCAAATATCCCTTTTCCAATTCCACAAGAACAGCCTTAGTGAAAGGCTTCTTGAAGGGAAGGATATAACTCTGTGAGATGAATTAACAGAACACAGAGCAGTTTCTCAGAAAGCTTCTTCCAGTTTTGAACGGAAGATATTTCCTTTTTCACCATAGCCCTCTATGGGCTTCCAAATATCCCTTTGCCAATTCCCCAAGAACAGCCTTAGCGAAAGGCTTCTTGAAGGGAAAGATGTAACTCTGTGAGGTGAATTAACAGAACACAGAGCAGTTTCTCAGAAAGCTTCTTTCCAGTTTTGAACGGAAGATATTTCCTTTTTCACCATAGCCCTCTATGGGCTTCCAAATATCCCTTTGCCAATTCCACAAGAACAGACTTAGCGAAAGACTTCTTGAAGGGAAAGATGTAACTCTGTGAGATGAATTAACAGAACACAGAGCAGTTTCTCAGAAAGCTTCTTTCCAGTTTTGAACGGAAGATATTTCCTTTTTCACCGTAGCCCTCTATGGGCTTCCAAATATCCCTTTGCCAATTCCACAAGAACAGCCTTAGCGAAAGGCTTCTTGAAGGGAAAGATGTAACTCTGTGAGATGAATAAACAGAACACAGAGCAGTTTCTCAGAAAGCTTCTTTCCAGTTTTGAACGGAAGATATTTCCTTTTTCACCATAGCCCTCTATGGGCTTCCAAATATCCCTTTGCGAATTCCACAAGAACTGCCTTAGCGAAAGGCTTCTTGAAGGGAAAGATGTAACTCTGTGAGATGAATTAACAGAACACAGAACAGTTTCTCAGAAAGCTTCTTTCCAGTTTTGAACGGAAGATATTTCCTTTTTCACCATAGCCCTCTATGGGCTTCCAAATATCCCTTTGCCAATTCCACAAGAACAGCCTTAGCGAAAGGCTTCTTGAAGGGAAAGATGTAACTCTGTGAGATGAATTAACAGAACACAGGGCAGTTTCTCAAAAGCTTCTTTCCAGTTTTGAACGGAAGATATTTCCTTTTTCACCATAGCCGTCTATTGGCTTCCAAATATCCTTTTGCCAATTCCACAAGAACAGCCTTAGCGAAAGGCTTCTTGAAGGGAAAGATGTAACTCTGTGAGATGAATTAACAGAACACAGAGCAGTTTCTCAGAAAGCTTCTTTCCAGTTTTGAACGGAAGATATTTCCTTTTTCACCATAGCCCTCTATGGGCTTCCAAATATCCCTTTGCCAATTCCACAAGAACAGACTTAGCGAAAGGTTTCTTGAAGGGAAAGATGTAACTCTGTGAGATGAATTAACAGAACACAGAGCAGTTTCTCAGAAAGCTTCTTTCCAGTTTTGAACGGAAGATATTTCCTTTTTCACCATAGCCCTCTATGGGCTTCCAAATATCCCTTTGCCAATTCCACAAGAACAGCCTTAGTGAAAGGCTTCTTGAAGGGGAAGATGTAACTCTGTGAGTTGAATTAACAGAACACAGAGCAGTTTCTCAGAAAGCTTCTTTCCAGTTTTGAACGGAAGATATTTCCTTTTTCACCATAGCCCTCTATGGGCTTCCAAATATCCCTTTGCCAATTCCACAAGAACAGCCTTAGCGAAAGGCTTCTTGAAGGGAAAGATGTAACTCTGTGAGATGAACTAACAGAACACAGAGCAGTTTCTCAGAAAGCTTCTTTCCAGTTTTGAACGGAAGATATTTCCTTTTTCACCATAGACCTCTATTGGCTTCCAAATATCCCTTTGCCAATTCCACAAGAACAGCCTTAGTGAAAGGCTTCTTGAAGGGAAAGATGTAACTCTGTGAGATGAATTAACAGAACACAGAACAGTTTCTCAGAAAGCTTCTTTCCAGTTTTGAACGGAAGATATTTCCTTTTTCACCATAACCATCTATGGGCTTCCAAATATCCCTTTGCCAATTCCACAAGAACAGCCTTAGCGAAAGGCTTCTTGAAGGGAAAGATGTAACTCTGTGAGATGAATTAACAGAACACAGAGCAGTTTCTCAGAAAGCTTCTTTCCAGTTTTGAACGGAAGATATTTCCTTTTTCACCATAGCCCTCTATGGGCTTCCAAATATCCCTTTGCCAATTCCACAAGAACAGCCTTAGCGAAAGGCTTCTTGAAGGGAAAGATGTAACTCTGTGAGATGAATTAACAGAACACAGAGCAGTTTCTCAGAAAGCTTCTTTCCAGTTTTGAACGGAAGATATTTCCTTTTTCACCATAGCCCTCTATGGGCTTCCAAATATCCCTTTGCCAATTCCACAAGAACAGCCTTAGCGAAAGGCTTCTTGAAGGGAAAGATATAACTCTGTGAGATGAATTAAAAGAACACAGAGCAGTTTCTCAAAAGCTTCTTTCCAGTTTTGAACGGAAGATATTTCCTTTTTCACCATAGCCGTCTAAGGGCTTCCAAATATCCCTTTGCCAATTCCACAAGAACAGCCTTAGCGAAAGGCTTCTTGAAGGGAAAGATGTAACTCTGTGAGATGAATTAACAGAACACAGAGCAGTTTCTCAGAAAGCTTCTTTCTAGTTTTGAACGGAAGATATTTCATTTTTCACCAAAGCCCTCTATGGGCTTCCAAATATCCCTTTGCCAATTCCACAAGAACAGCCTTAGCGAAAGGCTTCTTGAACGGAAAGATGTAACTCTGTGAGATGAATTAACAGAACACAGAGCAGTTTCTCAGAAAGCTTCTTTCCAGTTTTGAACGGAAGATATTTCCTTTTTCACCATAGCCCTCTATGGGCTTCCAAATATCCCTTTTCCAATTCCACAAGAACAGCCTTAGTGAAAGGCTTCTTGAAGGGAAAGATGTAACTCTGTGAGATGAATTAACAGAACACAGAGCAGTTTCTCAGAAAGCTTCTTTCCAGTTTTGAACGGAAGATATTTCCTTTTTCACCATAGCCCTCTATGGGCTTCCAAATATCCATTTGCCAATTCCACAAGAACAGCCTTAGCGAAAGGCTTCTTGAAGGGAAAGATGTAACTCTGTGAGATGAATTAACAGAACACAGAGCAGTTTCTCAGAAAGCTTCTTTCCAGTTTTGAACGGAAGATATTTCCTTTTTCACCATAGCCCTCTATGGGCTTCCAAATATCCCTTTGCCAATTCCACAAGAACAGCCTTAGCGAAAGGCTTCTTCAAGGGAAAGATGTAACTCTGTGAGATCAATTAACAGAACACAGAGCAGTTTCTCAGAAAGCTTCTTTCCAGTTTTGAACGGAAGATATTTCCTTTTTCACCATAGCCCTCTAAGGGCTTCCAAATATCCCTTTGCCAATTCCACAAGAACAGCCTTAGCGAAAGGCTTCTTGAAGTGAAAGATGTAACTCTGTGAGATGAATTAACAGAACACAGAACAGTTTCTCAGAAAGCTTCTTTCCAGTTTTGAACGGAAGATATTTCCTTTTTCACCATAGCCCTCTATGGGATTCCAAATATCCCTTTGCCAATTCCACAAGAACAGCCTTAGCGAAAGGCTTCTTGAAGGGAAAGATGTAACTCTGTGAGATGAATTAACAGAACACAGAGCAGTTTCTCAGAAAGCTTCTTTCCAGTTTTGAACGGAAGATATTTCCTTTTTCACCATAGCCCTCTATGGGCTTCCAAATATCCCTTTGCCAATTCCACAAGAACAGCCTTAGCGAAAGGCTTCTTGAAGGGAAAGATGTAACTCTGTGAGATGAATTAACAGAACACAGAGCAGTTTCTCAGAAAGCTTCTTTCCAGTTTTGAACGGAAGATATTTCCTTTTTCACCATAGCCCTCTATGGGCTTCCAAATATCCCTTTGCCAATTCCACAAGAACAGCCTTAGCGAAAGGCTTCTTCAAGGGAAAGATGTAACTCTGTGAGATGAATTAATAGAACACAGAGCAGTTTCTCAGAAAGCTTCTTTCCAGTTTTGAACGGAAGATATTTCCTTTTTCACCATAGCCCTCTAAGGGCTTCCAAATATCCCTTTGCCAATTCCACAAGAACAGCCTTAGCGAAAGGCTTCTTGAAGTGAAAGATGTAACTCTGTGAGATGAAATAACAGAACACAGAACAGTTTCTCAGAAAGCTTCTTTCCAGTTTTGAACGGAAGATATTTCCTTTTTCACCATAGCCCTCTATGGGCTTCCAAATATCCCTTTGCCAATTCCACAAGAACAGCCTTAGCGAAAGGCTTCTTGAAGGGAAAGATGTAACTCTGTGAGATGAACTAACAGAACACAGAGCAGTTTCTCAGAAAGCTTCTTTCCAGTTTTGAACGGAAGATATTTCCATTTTCACCATAGCCCTCTATGGGCTTCCAAATATCCCTTTGCCAATTCCACAAGAACAGCCTTAGCGAAAGGCTTCTTGAAGGGAAAGATATAACTCTGTGAGATGAATTAAAAGAACACAGAGCAGTTTCTCAAAAGCTTCTTTCCAGTTTTGAACGGAAGATATTTCCTTTTTCACCATAGCCGTCTATGGGCTTCGAAATATCCCTTTGCCAATTCCACAAGAACAGCCTTAGCGAAAGGCTTCTTGAAGGGAAAGATTTAACTCTGTGAGATGAATTAACAGAACACAGAGCAGTTTCTCAGAAAGCTTCTTTCCAGTTTTGAACGGAAGATATTTCCTTTTTCACCGTAGCCCACTATGGGCTTCCAAATATCCCTTTGCCAATTCCACAAGAACAGCCTTAGCGAAAGGCTTCTTGAAGGGAAAGATGAAACTCTGTGAGATGAACTAACAGAACACAGAGCAGTTTCTCAGAAAGCTTCTTTCCAGTTTTGAACGGAAGATATTTCCTTTTTCACCATAGTCCTCTAAGGGCTTCCAAATATCCCTTTGCCAATTCCACAAGAACAGCCTTAGCGAAAGTCTTCTTGAAGGGAAAGATGTAACTCTGTGAGTTGAATTAACAGAACACAGAACAGTTTCTCAGAAAGCTTCTTTCCAGTTTTGAACGGAAGATATTTCCTTTTTCACCATAGCCCTCTATGGGCTTCCAAATATCCCTTTGCCAATTCCACAAGAACAGCCTTAGCGAAAGGCTTCTTGAAGGGAAAGATGTAACTCTGTGAGATGAATTAACAGAACACAGAGCAGTTTCTCAGAAAGCTTCTTTCCAGTTTTGAACGGAAGATATTTCCTTTTTCACCATAGCCCTCTATGGGCTTCCAAATATCCCTTTGCCAATTCCACAAGAACAGCCTTAGCGAAAGGCTTCTTGAAGGGAAAGATGTAACTCTGTGAGATGAATTAACAGAACACAGAGCAGTTTCTTAGAAAGCTTCTTTCCAGTTTTGAACGGAAGATATTTCCTTTTTCACCATAGCCCTCTATGGGCTTCTAAATATCCCTTTGCCAATTCCACAAGAACAGCCTTAGCGAAAGGCTTCTTGAAGGGAAAGATGTAACTCTGTGAGATGAATTAACAGAACACAGAGCAGTTTCTCAGAAAGCTTCTTTCCAGTTTTGAACGGAAGATATTTCCTTTTTCACCATAGCCCTCTATGGGCTTCCAAATATCCCTTTGCCAATTCCACAAGAACAGCCTTAGCGAAAGGCTTCTTGAAGGGAAAGATGCAACTCTTTGAGATGAACTAACAGAACACAGAGCAGTTTCTCAGAAAGCTTCTTTCCAGTTTTGAACGGAAGATATTTCCTTTTTCACCATAGCCCTCTATGGGCTTCCAAATATCCCTTTGCCAATTCCACAAGAACAGCCTTAGCGAAAGGCTTCTTGAAGGGAAAGATGTAACTCTGTGAGATGAATTAACAGAACACAGAGCAGTTTCTCAAAAGCCTTTTTCCAGTTTTGAACGGAAGATATTTCCTTTTTCACCATAGCCGTCTATGGGCTTTCAAATATCCCTTTGCCAATTCCACAAGAACAGCCTTAGCGAAAGGCTTCTTGAAGGGAAAGATGTAACTCTGTGAGATGAATTAACAGAACACAGAGCAGTTTCTCAGAAAGCTTCTTTCCAGTTTTGAACGGAAGATATTTCCTTTTTCACCATAGCCCTCTATGGGCTTCCAAATATCCCTTTGCCAATTCCACAAGAACAGCCTTAGTGAAAGGCTTCTTGAAGGGGAAGATGTAACTCTGTGAGTTGAATTAACAGAACACAGAGCAGTTTCTCAGAAAGCTTCTTTCCAGTTTTGAACGGAAGATATTTCCTTTTTCACCATAGCCCTCTATGGGCTTCCAAATATCCCTTTTCCAATTCCACAAGAACAGCCTTAGCGAAAGGCTTCTTGAAGGGAAAGATGTAACTCTGTGAGATGAACTAACAGAACACAGAGCAGTTTCTCAGAAAGCTTCTTTCCAGTTTTGAACGGAAGATATTTCCTTTTTCACCATAGACCTCTATTGGCTTCCAAATATCCCTTTGCCAATTCCACAAGAACAGCCTTAGTGAAAGGCTTCTTGAAGGGAAAGATGTAACTCTGTGAGATGAATTAACAGAACACAGAACAGTTTCTCAGAAAGCTTCTTTCCAGTTTTGAACGGAAGATATTTCCTTTTTCACCATAACCATCTATGGGCTTCCAAATATCCCTTTGCCAATTCCACAAGAACAGCCTTAGCGAAAGGCTTCTTGAAGGGAAAGATGTAACTCTGTGAGATGAATTAACAGAACACAGAGCAGTTTCTCAGAAAGCTTCTTTCCAGTTTTGAACGGAAGATATTTCCTTTTTCACCATAGCCCTCTATGGGCTTCCAAATATCCCTTTGCCAATTCCACAAGAACAGCCTTAGCGAAAGGCTTCTTGAAGGGAAAGATGTAACTCTGTGAGATGAATTAACAGAACACAGAGCAGTTTCTCAGAAAGCTTCTTTCCAGTTTTGAACGGAAGATATTTCCTTTTTCACCATAGCCCTCTATGGGCTTCCAAATATCCCTTTGCCAATTCCACAAGAACAGCCTTAGCGAAAGGCTTCTTGAAGGGAAAGATATAACTCTGTGAGATGAATTAAAAGAACACAGAGCAGTTTCTCAAAAGCTTCTTTCCAGTTTTGAACGGAAGATATTTCCTTTTTCACCATAGCCGTCTAAGGGCTTCCAAATATCCCTTTGCCAATTCCACAAGAACAGCCTTAGCGAAAGGCTTCTTGAAGGGAAAGATGTAACTCTGTGAGATGAATTAACAGAACACAGAGCAGTTTCTCAGAAAGCTTCTTTCTAGTTTTGAACGGAAGATATTTCATTTTTCACCAAAGCCCTCTATGGGCTTCCAAATATCCCTTTGCCAATTCCACAAGAACAGCCTTAGCGAAAGGCTTCTTGAACGGAAAGATGTAACTCTGTGAGATGAATTAACAGAACACAGAGCAGTTTCTCAGAAAGCTTCTTTCCAGTTTTGAACGGAAGATATTTCCTTTTTCACCATAGCCCTCTATGGGCTTCCAAATATCCCTTTTCCAATTCCACAAGAACAGCCTTAGTGAAAGGCTTCTTGAAGGGAAAGATGTAACTCTGTGAGATGAATTAACAGAACACAGAGCAGTTTCTCAGAAAGCTTCTTTCCAGTTTTGAACGGAAGATATTTCCTTTTTCACCATAGCCCTCTATGGGCTTCCAAATATCCATTTGCCAATTCCACAAGAACAGCCTTAGCGAAAGGCTTCTTGAAGGGAAAGATGTAACTCTGTGAGATGAATTAACAGAACACAGAGCAGTTTCTCAGAAAGCTTCTTTCCAGTTTTGAACGGAAGATATTTCCTTTTTCACCATAGCCCTCTATGGGCTTCCAAATATCCCTTTGCCAATTCCACAAGAACAGCCTTAGCGAAAGGCTTCTTCAAGGGAAAGATGTAACTCTGTGAGATCAATTAACAGAACACAGAGCAGTTTCTCAGAAAGCTTCTTTCCAGTTTTGAACGGAAGATATTTCCTTTTTCACCATAGCCCTCTAAGGGCTTCCAAATATCCCTTTGCCAATTCCACAAGAACAGCCTTAGCGAAAGGCTTCTTGAAGTGAAAGATGTAACTCTGTGAGATGAATTAACAGAACACAGAACAGTTTCTCAGAAAGCTTCTTTCCAGTTTTGAACGGAAGATATTTCCTTTTTCACCATAGCCCTCTATGGGATTCCAAATATCCCTTTGCCAATTCCACAAGAACAGCCTTAGCGAAAGGCTTCTTGAAGGGAAAGATGTAACTCTGTGAGATGAATTAACAGAACACAGAGCAGTTTCTCAGAAAGCTTCTTTCCAGTTTTGAACGGAAGATATTTCCTTTTTCACCATAGCCCTCTATGGGCTTCCAAATATCCCTTTGCCAATTCCACAAGAACAGCCTTAGCGAAAGGCTTCTTGAAGGGAAAGATGTAACTCTGTGAGATGAATTAACAGAACACAGAGCAGTTTCTCAGAAAGCTTCTTTCCAGTTTTGAACGGAAGATATTTCCTTTTTCACCATAGCCCTCTATGGGCTTCCAAATATCCCTTTGCCAATTCCACAAGAACAGCCTTAGCGAAAGGCTTCTTCAAGGGAAAGATGTAACTCTGTGAGATGAATTAATAGAACACAGAGCAGTTTCTCAGAAAGCTTCTTTCCAGTTTTGAACGGAAGATATTTCCTTTTTCACCATAGCCCTCTAAGGGCTTCCAAATATCCCTTTGCCAATTCCACAAGAACAGCCTTAGCGAAAGGCTTCTTGAAGTGAAAGATGTAACTCTGTGAGATGAAATAACAGAACACAGAACAGTTTCTCAGAAAGCTTCTTTCCAGTTTTGAACGGAAGATATTTCCTTTTTCACCATAGCCCTCTATGGGCTTCCAAATATCCCTTTGCCAATTCCACAAGAACAGCCTTAGCGAAAGGCTTCTTGAAGGGAAAGATGTAACTCTGTGAGATGAACTAACAGAACACAGAGCAGTTTCTCAGAAAGCTTCTTTCCAGTTTTGAACGGAAGATATTTCCATTTTCACCATAGCCCTCTATGGGCTTCCAAATATCCCTTTGCCAATTCCACAAGAACAGCCTTAGCGAAAGGCTTCTTGAAGGGAAAGATATAACTCTGTGAGATGAATTAAAAGAACACAGAGCAGTTTCTCAAAAGCTTCTTTCCAGTTTTGAACGGAAGATATTTCCTTTTTCACCATAGCCGTCTATGGGCTTCGAAATATCCCTTTGCCAATTCCACAAGAACAGCCTTAGCGAAAGGCTTCTTGAAGGGAAAGATTTAACTCTGTGAGATGAATTAACAGAACACAGAGCAGTTTCTCAGAAAGCTTCTTTCCAGTTTTGAACGGAAGATATTTCCTTTTTCACCGTAGCCCACTATGGGCTTCCAAATATCCCTTTGCCAATTCCACAAGAACAGCCTTAGCGAAAGGCTTCTTGAAGGGAAAGATGAAACTCTGTGAGATGAACTAACAGAACACAGAGCAGTTTCTCAGAAAGCTTCTTTCCAGTTTTGAACGGAAGATATTTCCTTTTTCACCATAGTCCTCTAAGGGCTTCCAAATATCCCTTTGCCAATTCCACAAGAACAGCCTTAGCGAAAGTCTTCTTGAAGGGAAAGATGTAACTCTGTGAGTTGAATTAACAGAACACAGAACAGTTTCTCAGAAAGCTTCTTTCCAGTTTTGAACGGAAGATATTTCCTTTTTCACCATAGCCCTCTATGGGCTTCCAAATATCCCTTTGCCAATTCCACAAGAACAGCCTTAGCGAAAGGCTTCTTGAAGGGAAAGATGTAACTCTGTGAGATGAATTAACAGAACACAGAGCAGTTTCTCAGAAAGCCTCTTTCCAGTTTTGAACGGAAGATATTTCCTTTTTCACCATAGCCCTCTATGGGCTTCCAAATATCCCTTTGCCAATTCCACAAGAACAGCCTTAGCGAAAGGCTTCTTGAAGGGAAAGATGTAACTCTGTGAGATGAATTAACAGAACACAGAGCAGTTTCTTAGAAAGCTTCTTTCCAGTTTTGAACGGAAGATATTTCCTTTTTCAACATAGCCCTCTATGGGCTTCTAAATATCCCTTTGCCAATTCCACAAGAACAGCCTTAGCGAAAGGCTTCTTCAAGGGAAAGATGTAACTCTGTGAGATGAATTAACAGAACACAGAGCAGTTTCTCAGAAAGCTTCTTTCCAGTTTTGAACGGAAGATATTTCCTTTTTCACCATAGCCCTCTATGGGCTTCCAAATATCCCTTTGCCAATTCCACAAGAACAGCCTTAGCGAAAGGCTTCTTGAAGGGAAAGATGCAACTCTTTGAGATGAACTAACAGAACACAGAGCAGTTTCTCAGAAAGCTTCTTTCCAGTTTTGAACGGAAGATATTTCCTTTTTCACCATAGCCCTCTATGGGCTTCCAAATATCCCTTTGCCAATTCCACAAGAACAGCCTTAGCGAAAGGCTTCTTGAAGGGAAAGATGTAACTCTGTGAGATGAATTAACAGAACACAGAGCAGTTTCTCAAAAGCCTTTTTCCAGTTTTGAACGGAAGATATTTCCTTTTTCACCATAGCCGTCTATGGGCTTTCAAATATCCCTTTGCCAATTCCACAAGAACAGCCTTAGCGAAAGGCTTCTTGAAGGGAAAGATGTAACTCTGTGAGATGAATTAACAGAACACAGAGCAGTTTCTCAGAAAGCTTCTTTCCAGTTTTGAACGGAAGATATTTCCTTTTTCACCATAGCCCTCTATGGGCTTCCAAATATCCCTTTGCCAATTCCACAAGAACAGACTTAGCGAAAGGCTTCTTCAAGGGAAAGATGTAAGTCTGTGAGATGAACTAACAGAACACAGAGCAGTTTCTCAGAAAGCTTCTTTCCAGTTTTGAACGGAAGATATTTCCTTTTTCACCATAGCCCTCTATGGGCTTCCAAATATCCCTTTGCCAATTCCACAAGAACAGCCTTAGCGAAAGGATTCTTGAAGGGAAAGATGTAACACTGTGAGATGAATTAACAGAACACAGAACAGTTTCTCAGAAAGCTTCTTCCCAGTTTTGAACGGAAGATATTTCCTTTTTCACCATAGCCCTCTATGGGCTTCCAAATATCCCTTTGCCAATTCCAGAAGAACAGCCTTAGCGAAAGGCTTCTTGAAGGGAAAGATGTAACTCTGTGAGATGAATTAACAGAACACAGAGCAGTTTCTAAGAAAGCTACTTTCCAGTTTTGAACGGAAGATATTTCCTTTTTCACCATAGCCCTCTATGGGCTTCCAAATATCCCTTTGCCAATTCCACAAGAACAGCCTTAGCGAAAGGCTTCTTGAAGGGAAAGATGTAACTCTGTGAGATGAATTAACAGAACACAGAGCAGTTTCTCAGAAAGCTTCTATCTAGTTTTGAACGGAAGATATTTCCTTTTTCACCATAGCCCTCTATGGGCTTCCAAATATCCCTTTGCCAATTCCACAAGAACAGCCTTAGCGAAAGGCTTCTTGAACGGAAAGATGTAACTCTGTGAGATGAATTAACAGAACACAGAGCAGTTTCTCAGAAAGCTTCTTTCCAGTTTTGAACCGAAGATATTTCCTTTTTCACCATAGCCCTCTATGGGCTTCCAAATATCCCTTTGCCAATTCCACAAGAACAGCCTTAGCGAAAGGCTTCTTGAAGTGAAAGATGTAACTCTGTGAGATGAATTAACAGAACACAGAACAGTTTCTCAGAAAGCTTCTTTTCAGTTTTGAACGGAAGATATTTCCTTTTTCACCATAGCCCTCTATGGGCTTCCAAATATCCCTTTGCCAATTCCACAAGAACAGCCTTAGCGAAAGGCTTCTTGAAGGGAAAGATGTAACTCTGTGAGATGAACTAACAGAACACAGAGCAGTTTCTCAGAAAGCTTCTTTCCAGTTTTGAACGGAAGATATTTCCTTTTTCACCATAGCCCTCTATGGGCTTCCAAATATCCCTCTGCCAATTCCACAAGAAAAGCCTTACCGAAAGGCTTCTTGAAGGGAAAGATGTAACTCTGTGAGATGAATTAACAGAACACAGAGCAGTTTCTCAAAAGCTTCTTTCCAGTTTTGAACGGAAGATATTTCCTTTTTCACCATAGCCGTCTATGGGCTTCCAAATATCCCTTTGCCAATTCCACAAGAACAGCTTTAGCGAAAGGCTTCTTGAAGGGAAAGATGTAACTCTGTGAGATGAATTAACAGAACACAGAGCAGTTTCTCAGAAAGCTTCTTTCCAGTTTTGAACGGCAGATATTTCCTTTTTCACCATAGCCCTCTATGGGCTTCCAAATATCCCTTTGCCAATTCCACAAGAACAGACTTAGCGAAAGGCTTCTTGAAGGGAAAGATGTAACTCTGTGAGATGAATTAACAGAACACAGAGCAGTTTCTCAGAAAGCTTCTTTCCAGTTTTGAACGGAAGATATTTCCTTTTTCACCATAGCCCTCTATGGGCTTCCAGATATCCCTTTGCCAATTCCACAAGAACAGCCTTAGTGAAAGGCTTCTTGAAGGGAAAGATGTAACTCTGTGAGATGAATTAACAGAACACAGAGCAGTTTCTCAGAAATCTTCTTTCCAGTTTTGAACGGAAGATATTTCCTTTTTCACAATAGCCCTCTATGGGGTTCCAAATATCCCTTTGCCAATTCCACAAGAACAGCCTTAGCGAAAGGCTTCTTGAAGGGAAAGATGTAACTCTGTGAGATGAACTAACAGAACACAGAGCAGTTTCTCAGAAAGCTTCTTTCCAGTTTTGAACGGAAGATATTTCCTTTTTCACCATAGCCGTCTATTGGCTTCCAAATATCCCTTTGCCAATTCCACAAGAACAGCCTTAGCGAAAGGCTTCTTGAACGGAAAGATGTAACTCTGTGAGATGAATTAACAGAACACAGAACAGTTTCTCAGAAAGCTTCTTTCCAGTTTTGAACGGAAGATATTTCCTTTTTCACCATAACCATCTATGGGCTTCCAAATATCCCTTTGCCAATTCCACAAGAACAGCCTTAGCGAAAGGCTTCTTGAAGGGAAAGATGTAACTCTGTGAGATGAATTAACAGAACACAGAGCAGTTTCTCAGAAAGCTTCTTTCCAGTTTTGAACGGAAGATATTTCCTTTTTCACCATAGCCCTCTATGGGCTTCCAAATATCCCTTTGCCAATTCCACAAGAACAGCCTTAGCGAAAGGCTTCTTGAAGGGAAAGATGTAACTCTGTGAGATGAATTAACAGAACACAGAGCAGTTTCTCAGAAAGCTTCTTTCCAGTTTTGAACGGAAGATATTTCCTTTTTCACCGTAGCCCTCTATGGGCTTCCAAATATCCCTTTGCCAATTCCACAAGAACAGCCTTAGCGAATGGCTTCTTGAAGGGAAAGATGTAACTCTGTGAGATGAATTAACAGAACACAGAGCAGTTTCTCAAAAGCTTCTTTCCAGTTTTGAACGGAAGATATTTCCTTTTTCGCCATAGCCGTCTATGGGCTTCCAAATATCCTTTTGCCAATTCCACAAGAACAGCCTTACCGAAAGGCTTCTTGAAGGGAAAGATGTAACTCTGTGAGATGAATTAACAGAACACAGAGCAGTTTCTCTGAAAGCTTCTTTCCAGTTTTGAACGGAAGATATTTCCTTTTTCACCATAGCCCTCTATGGGCTTCCAAATATCCCTTTGCCAATTCCACAAGAACAGCCTTAGCGAAAGGCTTCTTGAAGGGAAAGATGTAACTCTGTGAGATGAACTAAGAGAACACAGAGCAGTTTCTCAGAAAGCTTTTTTCCAGTTTTGAACGGAAGATATTTCCTTTTTCACCATAGCCCTCTATGGGCTTCCAAATATCCCTTTGCCAATTCCACAAGAACAGCCTTAGCGAAAGGCTTCTTGAAGGGAAAGATGTAACTCTGTGAGATGAATTAACAGAACACAGAACAGTTTCTCAGAAAGCTTCTTTCCAGTTTTGAACGGAAGATATTACCTTTTTCACCATAGCAATCTATGGGCTTCAAAATATCCCTTTGCCAATTCCACAAGAACAGCCTTAGCGAAAGGCTTCTTGAAGGGAAAGATGTAACTCTGTGAGATGAATTAACAGAACACAGAGCAGTTTCTCAGAAAGCTACTTTCCAGTTTTGAACGGAAGATATTTCCTTTTTCACCATAGCCCTCTATGGGCTTCCAAATATCCCTTTGCCAATTCCACAAGAACAGCCTTAGCGAAAGGCTTCTTGAAGGGAAAGATGTAACTCTGTGAGATGAATTAACAGAACACAGAGCAGTTTCTCAGAAAGCTTCTTTCTAGTTTTGAACGGAAGATATTTCCTTTTTCACCATAGCCCTCTATGGGCTTCCAAAGATCCCTTTGCGAATTCCACAAGAACAGCCTTAGCGAAAGGCTTCTTGAACGGAAAGATGTAACTCTGTGAGATGAATTAACAGAACACAGAGCAGTTTCTCAGAAAGCTTCTTTCCAGTTTTGAACCGAAGATATTTCCTTTTTCACCATAGCCCTCTATGGGCTTCCAAATATCCCTTTGCCAATTCCACAAGAACAGCCTTAGCGAAAGGCTTCTTGAAGTGAAAGATGTAACTCTGTGAGATGAATTAACAGAACACAGAACAGTTTCTCAGAAAGCTTCTTTTCAGTTTTGAACGGAAGATATTTCCTTTTTCACCATAGCCCTCTATGGGCTTCCAAATATCCCTTTACCAAATCCACAAGAACAGCCTTAGCGAAAGGCTTCTTGAAGGGAAAGATGTAACTCTGTGAGATGAATTAACAGAACACAGAGCAGTTTCTCAGAAAGCTTCTTTCCAGTTTTGAACGGAAGATATTTCCTTTTTCACCATAGCCCTCTATTGGCTTCCAAATATCCCTTTGCCAATTCCACAAGAACAGCCTTAGCGAAAGGCTTCTTGAAGGGAAAGATGTAACTCTGTGAGATGAATTAACAGAACACAGAACAGTTTCTCAGAAAGCTTCTTTCCAGTTTTGAACGGAAGATATTTCCTTTTTCACCATAACCATCTATGGGCTTCCAAATATCCCTTTGCCAATTCCACAAGAACAGCCTTAGCGAAAGGCTTCTTGAAGGGAAAGATGTAACTCTGTGAGATGAATTAACATAACACAGAGCAGTTTCTCAGAAAGCTTCTTTCCAGTTTTGAACGGAAGATATTTCCTTTTTCACCATAGCCCTCTATGGGCTTCCAAATATCCCTTTGCCAATTCCACAAGAACAGCCTTAGCGAAAGGCTTCTTGAAGGGAAAGATGTAACTCTGTGAGATGAATTAACAGAACACAGAGCAGTTTCTCAGAAAGCTTCTTTCCAGTTTTGAACGGAAGATATTTCCTTTTTCACCGTAGCCCTCTATGGGCTTCCAAATATCCCTTTGCCAATTCCACAAGAACAGCCTTAGCGAAAGGCTTCTTGAAGGGAAAGATGTAACTCTGTGAGATGAATTAACAGAACACAGAGCAGTTTCTCAAAAGCTTCTTTCCAGTTTTGAACGGAAGATATTTCCTTTTTCGCCATAGCCGTCTATGGGCTTCCAAATATCCTTTTGCCAATTCCACAAGAACAGCCTTAGCGAAAGGCTTCTTGAAGGGAAAGATGTAACTCTGTGAGATGAATTAACAGAACACAGAGCAGTTTCTCTGAAAGCTTCTTTCCAGTTTTGAACGGAAGATATTTCCTTTTTCACCATAGCCCTCTATGGGCTTCCAAATATCCCTTTGCCAATTCCACAAGAACAGCCTTAGCGAAAGGCTTCTTGAAGGGAAAGATGTAACTCTGTGAGATGAACTAAGAGAACACAGAGCAGTTTCTCAGAAAGCTTTTTTCCAGTTTTGAACGGAAGATATTTCCTTTTTCACCATAGCCCTCTATGGGCTTCCAAATATCCCTTTGCCAATTCCACAAGAACAGCCTTAGCGAAAGGCTTCTTGAAGGGAAAGATGTAACTCTGTGAGATGAATTAACAGAACACAGAACAGTTTCTCAGAAAGCTTCTTTCCAGTTTTGAACGGAAGATATTTCCTTTTTCACCATAGCCCTCTATGGGCTTCCAAATATCCCTTTGCCAATTCCACAAGAACAGCCTTAGCGAAAGGCTTCTTGAAGGGAAAGATGTAACTCTGTGAGATGAATTAACAGAACACAGAGCAGTTTCTCAGAAAGCTACTTTCCAGTTTTGAACGGAAGATATTTCCTTTTTCACCATAGCCCTCTATGGGCTTCCAAATATCCCTTTGCCAATTCCACAAGAACAGCCTTAGCGAAAGGCTTCTTGAAGGGAAAGATGTAACTCTGTGAGATGAATTAACAGAACACAGAGCAGTTTCTCAGAAAGCTTCTTTCTAGTTTTGAACGGAAGATATTTCCTTTTTCACCATAGCCCTCTATGGGCTTCCAAATATCCCTTTGCGAATTCCACAAGAACAGCCTTAGCGAAAGGCTTCTTGAACGGAAAGATGTAACTCTGTGAGATGAATTAACAGAACACAGAGCAGTTTCTCAGAAAGCTTCTTTCCAGTTTTGAACCGAAGATATTTCCTTTTTCACCATAGCCCTCTATGGGCTTCCAAATATCCCTTTGCCAATTCCACAAGAACAGCCTTAGCGAAAGGCTTCTTGAAGTGAAAGATGTAACTCTGTGAGATGAATTAACAGAACACAGAACAGTTTCTCAGAAAGCTTCTTTTCAGTTTTGAACGGAAGATATTTCCTTTTTCACCATAGCCCTCTATGGGCTTCCAAATATCCCTTTACCAAATCCACAAGAACAGCCTTAGCGAAAGGCTTCTTGAAGGGAAAGATGTAACTCTGTGAGATGAACTAACAGAACACAGAGCAGTTTCTCAGAAAGCTTCTTTCCAGTTTTGAACGGAAGATATTTCCTTTTTCACCATAGCCCTCTACGGGCTTCCAAATATCCCTTTGCCAATTCCACAAGAACAGCCTTAGCGAAAGGCTTCTTGAAGGGAAAGATGTAACTCTGTGAGATGAATTAACAGAACACAGAACAGTTTCTCAGAAAGCTTCTTTCCAGTTTTGAACGGAAGATATTTCCTTTTTCACCATAACCATCTATGGGCTTCCAAATATCCCTTTGCCAATTCCACAAGAACAGCCTTAGCGAAAGGCTTCTTGAAGGTTAAGATGTAACTCTGTGAGATGAATTAACAGAACACAGAGCAGTTTCTCAGAAAGCTTCTTTCCAGTTTTGAACGGAAGATATTTCCTTTTTCACCATAGCCCTCTATGGGCTTCCAAATATCCCTTTGCCAATTCCACAAGAACAGCCTTAGCGAAAGGCTTCTTGAAGGGAAAGATGTAACTCTGTGAGATGAATTAACAGAACACAGAGCAGTTTCTCAGAAAGCTTCTTTCCAGTTTTGAACGGAAGATATTTCCTTTTTCACCGTAGCCCTCTATGGGCTTCCAAATATCCCTTTGCCAATTCCACAAGAACAGCCTTAGCGAAAGGCTTCTTGAAGGGAAAGATGTAACTCTGTGAGATGAATTAACAGAACACAGAGCAGTTTCTCAAAAGCTTCTTTCCAGTTTTGAACGGAAGATATTTCCTTTTTCGCCATAGCCGTCTATGGGCTTCCAAATATCCTTTTGCCAATTCCACAAGAACAGCCTTAGCGAAAGGCTTCTTGAAGGGAAAGATGTAACTCTGTGAGATGAATTAACAGAACACAGAGCAGTTTCTCTGAAAGCTTCTTTCCAGTTTTGAACGGAAGATATTTCCTTTTTCACCATAGCCCTCTATGGGCTTCCAAATATCCCTTTGCCAATTCCACAAGAACAGCCTTAGCGAAAGGCTTCTTGAAGGGAAAGATGTAACTCTGTGAGATGAACTAACAGAACACAGAGCAGTTTCTCAGAAAGCTTTTTTCCAGTTTTGAACGGAAGATATTTCCTTTTTCACCATAGCCCTCTATGGGCTTCCAAATATCCCTTTGCCAATTCCACAAGAACAGCCTTAGCGAAAGGCTTCTTGAAGGGAAAGATGTAACTCTGTGAGATGAATTAACAGAACACAGAGCAGTTTCTCAGAAAGCTTCTTTCCAGTTTTGAACGGAAGATATTTCCTTTTTCACCATAGCCCTCTATGGGCTTCCAAATATCCCTTTGCCAATTCCACAAGAACAGCCTTAGCGAAAGGCTTCTTGAAGGGAAAGATGTAACTCTGTGAGATGAATTAACAGAACACAGAGCAGTTTCTCAGAAAGCCTCTTTCTAGTTTTGAACGGAAGATATTTCCTTTTTCACCATAGCCCTCTATGGGCTTCCAAATATCCCTTTGCGAATTCCACAAGAACAGCCTTAGCGAAAGGCTTCTTGAACGGAAAGATGTAACTCTGTGAGATGAATTAACAGAACACAGAGCAGTTTCTCAGAAAGCTTCTTTCCAGTTTTGAACCGAAGATATTTCCTTTTTCACCATAGCCCTCTATGGGCTTCCAAATATCCCTTTGCCAATTCCACAAGAACAGCCTTAGCGAAAGGCTTCTTGAAGTGAAAGATGTAACTCTGTGAGATGAATTAACAGAACACAGAACAGTTTCTCAGAAAGCTTCTTTTCAGTTTTGAACGGAAGATAATTCCTTTTTCACCATAGAACTCTATGGGCTTCCAAATATCCCTTTACCAAATCCACAAGAACAGCCTTAGCGAAAGGCTTCTTGAAGGGAAAGATGTAACTCTGTGAGATGAACTAACAGAACACAGAGCAGTTTCTCAGAAAGCTTCTTTCCAGTTTTGAACGGAAGATATTTCCTTTTTCACCATAGCCCTCTATGGGCTTCCAAATATCCCTTTGCCAATTCCACAAGAACAGCCTTACCGAAAGGCTTCTTGAAGGGAAAGATGTAACTCTGTGAGATGAATTAACAGAACACAGAGCAGTTTCTCAAAAGCTTCTTTCCAGTTTTGAACGGAAGATAATTCCTTTTTCACCATAGCCGTCTATGGGCTTCCAAATATCTCTTTGCCAATTCCACAAGAACAGCCTTAGCGAAAGGCTTCTTGAAGGGAAAGATGTAACTCTGTGAGATGAATTAACAGAATACAGAGCAGTTTCTCAGAAATCTTCTTTCCAGTTTTGAACGGAAGATATTTCCTTTTTCACCATAGCCCTCTATGGGCTTCCAAATATCCCTTTGCCAATTCCACAAGAACAGACTTAGCGAAAGGCTTCTTGAAGGGAAAGATGTAACTCTGTGAGATGAATTAACAGAACACAGAGCAGTTTCTCAGAAAGCTTCTTTCCAGTTTTGAACGGAAGATATTTCCTTTTTCACCATAGCCCTCTATGGGCTTCCAAATATCCCTTTTCCAATTCCACAAGAACAGCCTTAGTGAAAGGCTTCTTGAAGGGAAAGATGTAACTCTGTGAGATGAATTAACAGAACACAGAGCAGTTTCTCAGAAAGCTTCTTTCCAGTTTTGAACGGAAGATATTTCCTTTTTCACCATAGCCCTCTATGGGCTTCCAAATATCCCTTTGCCAATTCCACAAGAACAGCCTTAGCGAAAGGCTTCTTGAAGGGAAAGATGTAACTCTGTGAGATGAATTAACAGAACACAGAGCAGTTTCTCAGAAAGCTTCTTTCCAGTTTTGAACGGAAGATATTTCCTTTTTCACCATAGCCCTCTATGGGCTTCCAAATATCCCTTTGCCAATTCCACAAGAACAGCCTTAGCGAAAGGCTTCTTCAAGGGAAAGATGTAACTCTGTGAGATGAATTAACAGAACACAGAGCAGTTTCTCAGAAAGCTTCTTTCCAGTTTTGAACGGAAGATATTTCCTTTTTCACCATAGCCCTCTATGGGCTTCCAAATATCCCTTTGCCAATTCCACAAGAACAGCCTTAGCGAAAGGCTTCTTGAAGAGAAAGATGTAACTCTGTGAGATGAATTAACAGAACACAGAGCAGTTTCTCAAAAGCTTCTTTCCAGTTTTGAACGGAAGATATTTCCTTTTTCGCCATAGCCGTCTATGGGCTTCCAAATATCCTTTTGCCAATTCCACAAGAACAGCCTTAGCGAAAGGCTTCTTGAAGGGAAAGATGTAACTCTGTGAGATGAATTAACAGAACACAGAGCAGTTTCTCTGAAAGCTTCTTTCCAGTTTTGAACGGAAGATATTTCCTTTTTCACCATAGCCCTCTATGGGCTTCCAAATATCCCTTTGCCAATTCCACAAGAACAGCCTTAACGAAAGGCTTCTTGAAGGGAAAGATGTAAATCTGTGAGATGAACTAACAGAACACAGAGCAGTTTCTCAGAAAGCTTTTTTCCAGTTTTGAACGGAAGATATTTCCTTTTTCACCTTAGCCCTCTATGGGCTTCCAAATATCCCTTTGCCAATTCCACAAGAACAGACTTAGCGAAAGGTTTCTTGAAGGGAAAGATGTAACTCTGTGAGATGAATTAACAGAACACAGAGCAGTTTCTCAGAAAGCTTCTTTCCAGTTTTGAACGGAAGATATTTGCTTTTTCACCATAGCCCTCTATGGGCTTCCAAATATCCCTTTGCCAATTCCACAAGAACAGCCTTAGTGAAAGGCTTCTTGAAGGGAAAGATGTAACTCTGTGAGATGAATTAACAGAACACAGAGCAGTTTCTCAGAAAGCTTCTTTCCAGTTTTGAACGGAAGATATTTCCTTTTTCACCATAGCCCTCTATGGGCTTCCAAATATCCCTTTGCCAATTCCACAAGAACAGCCTTAGCGAAAGGCTTCTTGAAGGGAAAGATGTAACTCTGTGAGATGAACTAACAGAACACAGAGCAGTTTCTCAGAAAGCTTCTTTCCAGTTTTGAACGGAAGATATTTCCTTTTTCACCATAGCCCTCTATTGGCTTCCAAATATCCCTTTGCCAATTCCACAAGAACAGCCTTAGCGAAAGGCTTCTTGAAGGGAAAGATGTAACTCTGTGAGATGAATTAACAGAACACAGAACAGTTTCTCAGAAAGCTTCTTTCCAGTTTTGAACGGAAGATATTTCCTTTTTCACCATAACCATCTATGGGCTTCCAAATAGCCCTTTGCCAATTCCACAAGAACAGCCTTAGCGAAAGGCTTCTTGAAGGGAAAGATGTAACTCTGTGAGATGAATTAACAGAACACAGAACAGTTTCTCAGAAAGCTTCTTTCCAGTTTTGAACGGAAGATATTTCCTTTTTCACCATAGCCCTCTATGGGCTTCCAAATATCCCTTTGCCAATTCCACAAGAACAGCCTTAGCGAAAGGCTTCTTGAAGGGAAAGATGTAACTCTGTGAGATGAATTAACAGAACACAGAGCAGTTTCTCAGAAAGCTTCTTTCCAGTTTTGAACGGAAGATATTTCCTTTTTCACCGTAGCCCTCTATGGGCTTCCAAATATCCCTTTGCCAATTCCACAAGAACAGCCTTAGCGAAAGGCTTCTTGAAGGGACAGATGTAACTCTGTGAGATGAATTAACAGAACACAGAGCAGTTTCTCAAAAGCTTCTTTCCAGTTTTGAACGGAAGATATTTCCTTTTTCGCCCTAGCCGTCTATGGGCTTCCAAATATCCTTTTGCCAATTCCACAAGAACAGCCTTAGCGAAAGGCTTCTTGAAGGGAAAGATGTAACTCTGTGAGATGAATTAACAGAACACAGAGCAGTTTCTCTGAAAGCTTCTTTCCAGTTTTGAACGGAAGATATTTCCTTTTTCACCATAGCCCTCTATGGGCTTCCAAATATCCCTTTGCCAATTCCACAAGAACAACCTTAGCGAAAGGCTTCTTGAAGGGAAAGATGTAACTCTGTGAGATGAACTAACAGAACACAGAGCAGTTTCTCAGAAAGCTTTTTTCCAGTTTTGACCGGAAGATATTTCCTTTTTCACCATAGCCCTCTATGGGCTTCCAAATATCCCTTTGCCAATTCCACAAGAACAGACTTAGCGAAAGACTTCTTGAAGGGAAAGATGTAACTCTGTGAGATGAATTAACAGAACACAGAGCAGTTTCTCAGAAAGCTTCTTTCCAGTTTTGAACGGAAGATATTTCCTTTTTCACCATAGCCCACTATGGGCTTCCAAATATCCCTTTGCCAATTCCACAAGAACAGCCTTAGCGAAAGGCTTCTTGAAGGGAAAGATGTAACTCTGTGAGATGAACTAACACAACACAGAGCAGTTTCTGAGAAAGCTTCTTTCCAGTTTTGAACGGAAGATATTTCCTTTTTCACCATAGCCCTCTATGGGCTTCCAAATATCCCTTTGCGAATTGCACAAGAACAGCCTTAGCGAAAGGCTTCTTGAAGGGAAAGATGTAACTCTGTGAGATGAATTAACAGAACACAGAGCAGTTTCTCAGAAATCTTCTTTCCAGTTTTGAACGGAAGATATTTCCTTTTTCACCATAGCCCTCTATGGGCTTCCAAATATCCCTTTGCCAATTCCACAAGAACAGCCTAAGCGAAAGGCTTCTTGAAGGGAAAGATGTAACTCTGTGAGATGAATTAACAGAACACAGAGCAGTTTCTCAGAAAGCTTCTTTCCAGTTTTGAACGGAAGATATTTCCTTTTTCACCATAGCCGTCTATGGGCTTCCAAATATCCCTTTGCCAATTCCACAAGAACAGCCTTAGCGAAAGGCTTCTTGAAGGGAAAGATGTAACTCTGTGAGATGAATAAACAGAACACAGAGCAGTTTCTCAGAAAGCTTCTTTCCAGTTTTGAACGGAAGATATTTCCTTTTTCACCATAGCCCTCTATGGGCTTCAAAATATCCCTTTGCGAATTCCACAAGAACAGCCTTAGCGAAAGGCTTCTTGAAGGGAAAGATGTAACTCTGTGAGATGAATTAACAGAACACAGAACAGTTTCTCAGAAAGCTTCTTTCCAGTTTTGAACGGAAGATATTTCCTTTTTCACCATAGCCCTCTATGGGCTTCCAAATATCCCTTTGCCAATTCCACAAGAACAGCCTTAGCGAAAGGCTTCTTGAAGGGAAAGATGTAACTCTGTGAGATGAATTAGCAGAACACAGAGCAGTTTCTCAAAAGCTTCTTTCCAGTTTTGAACGGAAGATATTTCCTTTTTCACCATAGCCGTCTAAGGGCTTCCAAATATCCTTTTGCCAATTCCACAAGAACAGCCTTAGCGAAAGGCTTCTTGAAGGGAAAGATGTAACTCTGTGAGATGAATTAACAGAACACAGAGCAGTTTCTCAGAAAGCTTCTTTCCAGTTTTGAACGGAAGATATTTCCTTTTTAACCATAGCCCTCTATGGGCTTCCAAATATCCCTTTGCCAATTCCACAAGAACAGACTTAGCGAAAGGTTTCTTGAAGGGAAAGATGTAACTCTGTGAGATGAATTAACAGAACACAGAGCAGTTTCTCAGAAAGCTTCTTTCCAGTTTTGAACGGAAGATATTTCCTTTTTCACCATAGCCCTCTATGGGCTTCCAAATATCCCTTTGCCAATTCCACAAAAACAGCCTTAGTGAAAGGCTTCTTGAAGGGAAAGATGTAACTCTGTGAGTTGAATTAACAGAACACAGAGCAGTTTCTCAGAAAGCTTCTTTCCAGTTTTGAACGGAAGATATTTCCTTTTTCACCATAGCCCTCTATGGGCTTCAAAATATCCCTTTGCCAATTCCACAAGAACAGCCTTAGCGAAAGGCTTCTTGAAGGGAAAGATGTAACTCTGTGAGATGAACTAACAGAACACAGAGCAGTTTCTCAGAAAGCTACTTTCCAGTTTTGAACGGAAGATATTTCCTTTTTCACCATAGCCCTCTATTGGCTTCCAAATATCCCTTTGCCAATTCCACAAGAACAGCCTTAGCGAAAGGCTTCTTGAAGGGAAAGATGTAACTCTGTGAGATGAATTAACAGAACACAGAACAGTTTCTCAGAAAGCTTCTTTCCAGTTTTGAACGGAAGATATTTCCTTTTTCACCATAACCATCTATGGGCTTCCAAATATCCCTTTGCCAATTCCACAAGAACAGCCTTAGCGAAAGGCTTCTTGAAGGGAAAGATGTAACTCTGTGAGATGAATTAACAGAACACAGAGCAGTTTCTCAGAAAGCTTCTTTCCAGTTTTGAACGGAAGATATTTCCTTTTTCACCATAGCCCTCTATGGGCTTCCAAATATCCCTTTGCCAATTCCACAAGAACAGCCTTAGCGAAAGGCTTCTTGAAGGGAAAGATGTAACTCTGTGAGATGAATTAACAGAACACAGAGCAGTTTCTCAGAAAGCTTCTTTCCAGTTTTGAACGGAAGATATTTCCTTTTTCACCGTAGCCCTCTATGGGATTCCAAATATCCCTTTGCCAATTACACAAGAACAGCCTTAGCGAAAGGCTTCTTGAAGGGAAAGATGTAACTCTGTGAGATGAATTAACAGAACACAGAGCAGTTTCTCAAAAGCTTCTTTCCAGTTTTGAACGGAAGATATTTCCTTTTTCGCCATAGCCGTCTATGGGCTTCCAAATATCCTTTTGCCAATTCCACAAGAACAGCCTTAGCGAAAGGCTTCTTGAAGGGAAAGATGTAACTCTGTGAGATGAATTAACAGAACACAGAGCAGTTTCTCAGAAAGCTTCTTTCCAGTTTTGAACGGAAGATATTTCCTTTTTCACCATAGCCCTCTATGGGCTTCCAAATATCCCTTTGCCAATTCCACAAGAACAGCCTTAGCGAAAGGCTTCTTGAAGGGAAAGATGTAACTCTGTGAGATGAACTAACAGAACACAGAGCAGTTTCTCAGAAAGCTTTTTTCCAGTTTTGAACGGAAGATATTTCCTTTTTCACCATAGCCCTCTATGGGCTTCCAAATATCCCTTTGCCAATTCCACAAGAACAGCCTTAGCGAAAGGCTTCTTGAAGGGAAAGATGTAACTCTGTGAGATGAATTAACAGAACACAGAGCAGTTTCTCAGAAAGCTACTTTCCAGTTTTGAACGGAAGATATTTCCTTTTTCACCATAGCCCTCTATGGGCTTCCAAATATCCCTTTGCCAATTCCACAAGAACAGCCTTAGCGAAAGGCTTCTTGAAGGGAAAGATGTAACTCTGTGAGATGAATTAACAGAACACAGAGCAGTTTCTCAGAAAGCTTCTTTCTAGTTTTGAACGGAAGATATTTCCTTTTTCACCATAGCCCTCTATGGGCTTCGAAATATCCCTTTGCGAATTCCACAAGAACAGCCTTAGCGAAAGGCTTCTTGAACGGAAAGATGTAACTCTGTGAGATGAATTAACAGAACACAGAGCAGTTTCTCAGAAAGCTTCTTTCCAGTTTTGAACCGAAGATATTTCCTTTTTCACCATAACCATCTATGGGCTTCCAAATATCCCTTTGCCAATTCCACAAGAACAGCCTTAGCGAAAGGCTTCTTGAAGGGAAAGATGTAACTCTGTGAGATGAATTAACAGAACACAGAGCAGTTTCTCAGAAAGCTTCTTTCCAGTTTTGAACGGAAGATATTTCCTTTTTCACCATAGCCCTCTATGGGCTTCCAAATATCCCTTTGCCAATTCCACAAGAACAGCCTTAGCGAAAGGCTTCTTGAAGGGAAAGATGTAACTCTGTGAGATGAATTAACAGAACACAGAGCAGTTTCTCAGAAAGCTTCTTTCCAGTTTTGAACGGAAGATATTTCCTTTTTCACCGTAGCCCTCTATGGGCTTCCAAATATCCCTTTGCCAATTCCACAAGAACAGCCTTAGCGAAAGGCTTCTTGAAGGGAAAGATGTAACTCTGTGAGATGAATTAACAGAACACAGAGCAGTTTCTCAAAAGCTTCTTTCCAGTTTTGAACGGAAGATATTTCCTTTTTCGCCATAGCCGTCTATGGGCTTCCAAATATCCTTTTGCCAATTCCACAAGAACAGCCTTAGCGAAAGGCTTCTTGAAGGGAAAGATGTAACTCTGTGAGATGAATTAACAGAACACAGAGCAGTTTCTCTGAAAGCTTCTTTCCAGTTTTGAACGGAAGATATTTCCTTTTTCACCATAGCCCTCTATGGGCTTCCAAATATCCCTTTGCCAATTCCACAAGAACAGCCTTAGCGAAAGGCTTCTTGAAGGGAAAGATGTAACTCTGTGAGATGAACTAACAGAACACAGAGCAGTTTCTCAGAAAGCTTTTTTCCAGTTTTGACCGGAAGATATTTCCTTTTTCACCATAGCCCTCTATGGGCTTCCAAATATCCCTTTGCCAATTCCACAAGAACAGACTTAGCGAAAGACTTCTTGAAGGGAGAGATGTAACTCTGTGAGATGAATTAACAGAACACAGAGCAGTTTCTCAGAAAGCTTCTTTCCAGTTTTGAACGGAAGATATTTCCTTTTTCACCGTAGCCCTCTATGGGCTTCCAAATATCCCTTTGCCAATTCCACAAGAACAGCCTTAGCGAAAGGCTTCTTGAAGGGAAAGATGTAACTCTGTGAGATGAATTAACAGAACACAGAGCAGTTTCTCAGAAAGCTTCTTTCCAGTTTTGAACGGAAGATATTTCCTTTTTCACCATAGCCCACTATGGGCTTCCAAATATCCCTTTGCCAATTCCACAAGAACAGCCTTAGCGAAAGGCTTCTTGAAGGGAAAGATGTAACTCTGTGAGATGAACTAACACAACACAGAGCAGTTTCTCAGAAAGCTTCTTTCCAGTTTTGAACGGAAGATATTTCCTTTTTCACCATAGCCCTCTATGGGCTTCCAAATATCCCTTTGCGAATTGCACAAGAACAGCCTTAGCGAAAGGCTTCTTGAAGGGAAAGATGTAACTCTGTGAGATGAATTAACAGAACACAGAACAGTTTCTCAGAAATCTTCTTTCCAGTTTTGAACGGAAGATATTTCCTTTTTCACCATAGCCCTCTATGGGCTTCCAAATATACCTTTGCCAATTCCACAAGAACAGCCTTAGCGAAAGGCTTCTTGAAGGGAAAGATGTAACTCTGTGAGATGAATTAACAGAACACAGAGCAGTTTCTCAGAAAGCTTCTTTCCAGTTTTGAACGGAAGATATTTCCTTTTTCACCATAGCCGTCTACGGGCTTCCAAATATCCCTTTGCCAATTCCACAAGAACAGCCTTAGCGAAAGGCTTCTTGAAGGGAAAGATGTAACTCTGTGAGATGAATAAACAGAACACAGAGCAGTTTCTCAGAAAGCTTCTTTCCAGTTTTGAACGGAAGATATTTCCTTTTTCAACATAGCCCTCTATGGGCTTCCAAATATCCCTTTGCGAATTCCACAAGAACAGCCTTAGCGAAAGGCTTCTTGAAGGGAAAGATGTAACTCTGTGAGATGAATTAACAGAACACAGAACAGTTTCTCAGAAAGCTTCTTTCCAGTTTTGAACGGAAGATATTTCCTTTTTCACCATAGCCCTCTATGGGCTTCCAAATATCCCTTTGCCAATTCCACAAGAACAGCCTTAGCGAAAGGCTTCTTGAAGGGAAAGATGTAACTCTGTGAGATGAATTAACAGAACACAGAGCAGTTTCTCAAAAGCTTCTTTCCAGTTTTGAACGGAAGATATTTCCTTTTTCACCATAGCCGTCTATGGGCTTCCAAATATCCTTTTGCCAATTCCACAAGAACAGCCTTAGCGAAAGGCTTCTTGAAGGGAAAGATGTAACTCTGTGAGATGAATTAACAGAACACAGAGCAGTTTCTCAGAAAGCTTCTTTCCAGTTTTGAACGGAAGATATTTCCTTTTTCACCATAGCCCTCTATGGGCTTCCAAATATCCCTTTGCCAATTCCACAAGAACAGACTTAGCGAAAGGTTTCTTGAAGGGAAAGATGTAACTCTGTGAGATGAATTAACAGAACACAGAGCAGTTTCTCAGAAAGCTTCTTTCCAGTTTTGAACGGAAGATATTTCCTTTTTCACCATAGCCCTCTATGGGCTTCCAAATATCCCTTTGCCAATTCCACAAGAACAGCCTTAGTGAAAGGCTTCTTGAAGGGAAAGATGTAACTCTGTGAGTTGAATTAACAGAACACAGAGCAGTTTCTCAGAAAGCTTCTTTCCAGTTTTGAACGGAAGATATTTCCTTTTTCACCATAGCCCTCTATGGGCTTCCAAATATCCCTTTGCCAATTCCACAAGAACAGCCTTAGCGAAAGGCTTCTTGAAGGGAAAGATGTAACTCTGTGAGATGAACTAACAGAACACAGAGCAGTTTCTCAGAAAGCTTCTTTCCAGTTTTGAACGGAAGATATTTCCTTTTTCACCTTAGCCCTCTATTGGCTTCCAAATATCCCTTTGCCAATTCCACAAGAACAGCCTTAGCGAAAGGCTTCTTGAAGGGAAAGAGGTAACTCTGTGAGATGAATTAACAGAACACAGAACAGTTTCTCAGAAAGCTTCTTTCCAGTTTTGAACGGAAGATATTTCCTTTTTCACCATAACCATCTATGGGCTTCCAAATATCCCTTTGCCAATTCCACAAGAACAGCCTTAGCGAAAGGCTTCTTGAAGGGAAAGATGTAACTCTGTGAGATGAATTAACAGAACACAGAGCAGTTTCTCAGAAAGCTTCTTTCCAGTTTTGAACGGAAGATATTTCCTTTTTCACCATAGCCCTCTATGGGCTTCCAAATATCCCTTTGCCAATTCCACAAGAACAGCCTTAGCGAAAGGCTTCTTGAAGGGAAAGATGTAACTCTGTGAGATGAATTAACAGAACACAGAGCAGTTTCTCAGAAAGCTTCTTTCCAGTTTTGAACGGAAGATATTTCCTTTTTCACCGTAGCCCTCTATGGGCTTCCAAATATCCCTTTGCCAATTCCACAAGAACAGCCTTAGCGAAAGGCTTCTTGAAGGGAAAGATGTAACTCTGTGAGATGAATTAACAGAACACAGAGCAGTTTCTCAAAAGCTTCTTTCCAGTTTTGAACGGAAGATATTTCCTTTTTCGCCATAGCCGTCTATGGGCTTCCAAATATCCTTTTGCCAATTCCACAAGAACAGCCTTAGCGAAAGGCTTCTTGAAGGGAAAGATGTAACTCTGTGAGATGAATTAACAGAACACAGAGCAGTTTCTCTGAAAGCTTCTTTCCAGTTTTGAACGGAAGATATTTCCTTTTTCACCATAGCCCTCTATGGGCTTCCAAATATCCCTTTGCCAATTCCACAAGAACAGCCTTAGCGAAAGGCTTCTTGAAGGGAAAGATGTAACTCTGTGAGATGAACTAACAGAACACAGAGCAGTTTCTCAGAAAGCTTTTTTCCAGTTTTGAACGGAAGATATTTCCTTTTTCACCATAGCCCTCTAAGGGCTTCCAAATATCCCTTTGCCAATTCCACAAGAACAGCCTTAGCGAAAGGCTTCTTGAAGGGAAAGATGTAACTCTGTGAGATAAATTAACAGAACACAGAACAGTTTCTCAGAAAGCTTCTTTCCAGTTTTGAACGGAAGATATTTCCTTTTTCACCATAGCCCTCTATGGGCTTCCAAATATCCCTTTGCCAATTCCACAAGAACAGCCTTAGCGAAAGGCTTCTTGAAGGGAAAGATGTAACTCTGTGAGATGAATTAACAGAACACAGAGCAGTTTCTCAGAAAGCTACTTTCCAGTTTTGAACGGAAGATATTTCCTTTTTCACCATAGCCCTCTATGGGCTTCCAAATATCCCTTTGCCAATTCCACAAGAACAGCCTTAGCGAAAGGCTTCTTGAAGGGAAAGATGTAACTCTGTGAGATGAATTAACAGAACACAGAGCAGTTTCTCAGAAAGCTTCTTTCTAGTTTTGAACGGAAGATATTTCCTTTTTCACCATAGCCCTCTATGGGCTTCCAAATATCCCTTTGCGAATTCCACAAGAACAGCCTTAGCGAAAGGCTTCTTGAACGGAAAGATGTAACTCTGTGAGATGAATTAACAGAACACAGAGCAGTTTCTCAGAAAGCTTCTTTCCAGTTTTGAACCCAAGATATTTCCTTTTTCACCATAGCCCTGTATGGGCTTCCAAATATCCCTTTGCCAATTCCACAAGAACAGCCTTAGCGAAAGGCTTCTTGAAGTGAAAGATGTAACTCTGTGAGATGAATTAACAGAACACAGAACAGTTTCTCAGAAAGCTTCTTTTCAGTTTTGAACGGAAGATATTTCCTTTTTCACCATAGCCCTCTATGGGCTTCCAAATATCCCTTTACCAAATCCACAAGAACAGCCTTAGCGAAAGGCTTCTTGAAGGGAAAGATGTAACTCTGTGAGATGAACTAACAGAACACAGAGCAGTTTCTCAGAAAGCTTCTTTCCAGTTTTGAACGGAAGATATTTCCTTTTTCACCATAGCCCTCTATTGGCTTCCAAATATCCCTTTGCCAATTCCACAAGAACAGCCTTAGCGAAAGGCTTCTTGAAGGGAAAGATGTAACTCTGTGAGATGAATTAACAGAACACAGAGCAGTTTCTCAGAAAGCTTCTTTCCAGTTTTGAAAGGAAGATATTTCCTTTTTCACCGTAGCCCTCTATGGGCTTCCAAATATCCCTTTGCCAATTCCACAAGAACAGCCTTAGCGAAAGGCTTCTTGAAGGGAAAGATGTAACTCTGTGAGATGAATTAACAGAACACAGAGCAGTTTCTCAAAAGCTTCTTTCCAGTTTTGAACGGAAGATATTTCCTTTTTCGCCATAGCCGTCTATGGGCTTCCAAATATCCTTTTGGAATTCCACAAGAACAGCCTTAGCGAAAGGCTTCTTGAAGGGAAAGATGTAACTCTGTGAGATGAATTAACAGAACACAGAGCAGTTTCTCTGAAAGCTTCTTTCCAGTTTTGAACGGAAGATATTTCCTTTTTCACCATAGCCCTCTATGGGCTTCCAAATATCCCTTTGCCAATTCCACAAGAACAGCCTTAGCGAAAGGCTTCTTGAAGGGAAAGATGTAACTCTGTGAGATAAACTAACAGAACACAGAGCAGTTTCTCAGAAAGCTTTTTTCCAGTTTTGAACGGAAGATATTTCCTTTTTCACCATAGCCCTCTATGGGCTTCCAAATATCCCTTTGCCAATTCCACAAGAACAGCCTTAGCGAAAGGCTTCTTGAAGGGAAAGATGTAACTCTGTGAGATGAATTAACAGAACACAGAACAGTTTCTCAGAAAGCTTCTTTCCAGTTTTGAACGGAAGATATTTCCTTTTTCACCATAGCCCTCTATGGGCTTCCAAATATCCCTTTGCCAATTCCACAAGAACAGCCTTAGCGAAAGGCTTCTTGAAGGGAAAGATGTAACTCTGTGAGATGAATTAACAGAACACAGAGCAGTTTCTCAGAAAGCTACTTTCCAGTTTTGAACGGAAGATATTTCCTTTTTCACCATAGCCCTCTATGGGCTTCCAAATATCCCTTTGCCAATTCCACAAGAACAGCCTTAGCGAAAGGCTTCTTGAAGGGAAAGATGTAACTCTGTGAGATGAATTAACAGAACACAGAGCAGTTTCTCAGAAAGCTTCTTTCTAGTTTTGAACGGAAGATATTTCCTTTTTCACCATAGCCCTCTATGGGCTTCCAAATATCCCTTTGCGAATTCCACAAGAACAGCCTTAGCGAAAGGCTTCTTGAACGGAAAGATGTAACTCTGTGAGATGCATTAACAGAACACAGAGCAGTTTCTCAGAAATCTTCTCTCCAGTTTTGAACCGAAGATATTTCCTTTTTCACCATAGCCCTCTATGGGCTTCCAAATATCCCTTTGCCAATTCCACAAGAACAGCCTTAGCGAAAGGCTTCTTGAAGTGAAAGATGTAACTCTGTGAGATGAATTAACAGAACACAGAACAGTTTCTCAGAAAGCTTCTTTTCAGTTTTGAACGGAAGATATTTCCTTTTTCACCATAGCCCTCTATGGGCTTCCAAATATCCCTTTACCAAATCCACAAGAACAGCCTTAGCGAAAGGCTTCTTCAAGGGAAAGATGTAACTCTGTGAGATGAATTAACAGAACACAGAGCAGTTTCTCAGAAAGCTTCTTTCCAGTTTTGAACGGAAGATATTTCCTTTTTCACCATAGCCCTCTATGGGCTTCCAAATATCCCTTTGCCAATTCCACAAGAACAGCCTTAGCGAAAGGCTTCTTGAAGGGAAAGATGTAACTCTGTGAGATGAATTAACAGAACACAGAGCAGTTTCTCAAAAGCTTCTTTCCAGTTTTGAACGGAAGATATTTCCTTTTTCGCCATAGCCGTCTATGGGCTTCCAAATATCCTTTTGCCAATTCCACAAGAACAGCCTTAGCGAAAGGCTTCTTGAAGGGAAAGATGTAACTCTGTGAGATGAATTAACAGAACACAGAGCAGTTTCTCTGAAAGCTTCTTTCCAGTTTTGAACGGAACATATTTCCTTTTTCACCATAGCCCTCTATGGGCTTCCAAATATCCCTTTGCCAATTCCACAAGAACAGCCTTAACGAAAGGCTTCTTGAAGGGAAAGATGTAACTCTGTGAGATGAACTAACAGAACACAGAGCAGTTTCTCAGAAAGCTTTTTTCCAGTTTTGAACGGAAGATATTTCCTTTTTCACCTTAGCCCTCTATGGGCTTCCAAATATCCCTTTGCCAATTCCACAAGAACAGCCTTAGCGAAAGGCTTCTTGAAGGGAAAGATGTAACTCTGTGAGATGAATTAACAGAACACAGAGCAGTTTCTCAGAAAGCTTCTTTCCAGTTTTGAACGGAAGATATTTCCTTTTTCACCGTAGCCCTCTATGGGCTTCCAAATATCCCTTTGCCAATTCCACAAGAACAGACTTAGCGAAAGGCTTCTTGAAGGGAAAGATGTAACTCTGTGAGATGAATTAACAGAACACAGAGCAGTTTCTCAGAAAGCTTCTTTCCAGTTTTGAACGGAAGATATTTCCTTTTTCACCATAGCCCTCTATGGGATTCCAAATATCCCTTTTCCAATTCCACAAGAACAGCCTTAGTGAAAGGCTTCTTGAAGGGAAGGATGTAACTCTGTGAGATGAATTAACAGAACACAGAGCAGTTTCTCAGAAAGCTTCTTCCAGTTTTGAACGGAAGATATGTCCTTTTTCACCATAGCCCTCTATGGGCTTCCAAATATCCCTTTGCCAATTCCACAAGAACAGCCTTAGCGAAAGGCTTCTTGAAGGGAAAGATGTAACTCTGTGAGATGAACTAACAGAACACAGAGCAGTTTCTCAGAAAGCTTCTTTCCAGTTTTGAACGGAAGATATTTCCTTTTTCACCATAGCCCTCTATTGGCTTCCAAATATCCCTTTGCCAATTCCACAAGAACAGCCTTAGCGAAAGGCTTCTTGAAGGGAAAGATGTAACTCTGTGAGATGAATTAACAGAACACAGAGCAGTTTCTCAGAAAGCTTCTTTCCAGTTTTGAAAGGAAGATATTTCCTTTTTCACCGTAGCCCTCTATGGGCTTCCAAATATCCCTTTGCCAATTCCACAAGAACAGCCTTAGCGAAAGGCTTCTTGAAGGGAAAGATGTAACTCTGTGAGATGAATTAACAGAACACAGAGCAGTTTCTCAAAAGCTTCTTTCCAGTTTTGAACGGAAGATATTTCCTTTTTCGCCATAGCCGTCTATGGGCTTCCAAATATCCTTTTGGAATTCCACAAGAACAGCCTTAGCGAAAGGCTTCTTGAAGGGAAAGATGTAACTCTGTGAGATGAATTAACAGAACACAGAGCAGTTTCTCTGAAAGCTTCTTTCCAGTTTTGAACGGAAGATATTTCCTTTTTCACCATAGCCCTCTATGGGCTTCCAAATATCCCTTTGCCAATTCCACAAGAACAGCCTTAGCGAAAGGCTTCTTGAAGGGAAAGATGTAACTCTGTGAGATAAACTAACAGAACACAGAGCAGTTTCTCAGAAAGCTTTTTTCCAGTTTTGAACGGAAGATATTTCCTTTTTCACCATAGCCCTCTATGGGCTTCCAAATATCCCTTTGCCAATTCCACAAGAACAGCCTTAGCGAAAGGCTTCTTGAAGGGAAAGATGTAACTCTGTGAGATGAATTAACAGAACACAGAACAGTTTCTCAGAAAGCTTCTTTCCAGTTTTGAACGGAAGATATTTCCTTTTTCACCATAGCCCTCTATGGGCTTCCAAATATCCCTTTGCCAATTCCACAAGAACAGCCTTAGCGAAAGGCTTCTTGAAGGGAAAGATGTAACTCTGTGAGATGAATTAACAGAACACAGAGCAGTTTCTCAGAAAGCTACTTTCCAGTTTTGAACGGAAGATATTTCCTTTTTCACCATAGCCCTCTATGGGCTTCCAAATATCCCTTTGCCAATTCCACAAGAACAGCCTTAGCGAAAGGCTTCTTGAAGGGAAAGATGTAACTCTGTGAGATGAATTAACAGAACACAGAGCAGTTTCTCAGAAAGCTTCTTTCTAGTTTTGAACGGAAGATATTTCCTTTTTCACCATAGCCCTCTATGGGCTTCCAAATATCCCTTTGCGAATTCCACAAGAACAGCCTTAGCGAAAGGCTTCTTGAACGGAAAGATGTAACTCTGTGAGATGCATTAACAGAACACAGAGCAGTTTCTCAGAAATCTTCTCTCCAGTTTTGAACCGAAGATATTTCCTTTTTCACCATAGCCCTCTATGGGCTTCCAAATATCCCTTTGCCAATTCCACAAGAACAGCCTTAGCGAAAGGCTTCTTGAAGTGAAAGATGTAACTCTGTGAGATGAATTAACAGAACACAGAACAGTTTCTCAGAAAGCTTCTTTTCAGTTTTGAACGGAAGATATTTCCTTTTTCACCATAGCCCTCTATGGGCTTCCAAATATCCCTTTACCAAATCCACAAGAACAGCCTTAGCGAAAGGCTTCTTCAAGGGAAAGATGTAACTCTGTGAGATGAATTAACAGAACACAGAGCAGTTTCTCAGAAAGCTTCTTTCCAGTTTTGAACGGAAGATATTTCCTTTTTCACCATAGCCCTCTATGGGCTTCCAAATATCCCTTTGCCAATTCCACAAGAACAGCCTTAGCGAAAGGCTTCTTGAAGGGAAAGATGTAACTCTGTGAGATGAATTAACAGAACACAGAGCAGTTTCTCAAAAGCTTCTTTCCAGTTTTGAACGGAAGATATTTCCTTTTTCGCCATAGCCGTCTATGGGCTTCCAAATATCCTTTTGCCAATTCCACAAGAACAGCCTTAGCGAAAGGCTTCTTGAAGGGAAAGATGTAACTCTGTGAGATGAATTAACAGAACACAGAGCAGTTTCTCTGAAAGCTTCTTTCCAGTTTTGAACGGAACATATTTCCTTTTTCACCATAGCCCTCTATGGGCTTCCAAATATCCCTTTGCCAATTCCACAAGAACAGCCTTAACGAAAGGCTTCTTGAAGGGAAAGATGTAACTCTGTGAGATGAACTAACAGAACACAGAGCAGTTTCTCAGAAAGCTTTTTTCCAGTTTTGAACGGAAGATATTTCCTTTTTCACCTTAGCCCTCTATGGGCTTCCAAATATCCCTTTGCCAATTCCACAAGAACAGCCTTAGCGAAAGGCTTCTTGAAGGGAAAGATGTAACTCTGTGAGATGAATTAACAGAACACAGAGCAGTTTCTCAGAAAGCTTCTTTCCAGTTTTGAACGGAAGATATTTCCTTTTTCACCGTAGCCCTCTATGGGCTTCCAAATATCCCTTTGCCAATTCCACAAGAACAGACTTAGCGAAAGGCTTCTTGAAGGGAAAGATGTAACTCTGTGAGATGAATTAACAGAACACAGAGCAGTTTCTCAGAAAGCTTCTTTCCAGTTTTGAACGGAAGATATTTCCTTTTTCACCATAGCCCTCTATGGGATTCCAAATATCCCTTTTCCAATTCCACAAGAACAGCCTTAGTGAAAGGCTTCTTGAAGGGAAGGATGTAACTCTGTGAGATGAATTAACAGAACACAGAGCAGTTTCTCAGAAAGCTTCTTCCAGTTTTGAACGGAAGATATGTCCTTTTTCACCATAGCCCTCTATGGGCTTCCAAATATCCCTTTGCCAATTCCACAAGAACAGCCTTAGCGAAAGGCTTCTTGAAGGGAAAGATGTAACTCTGTGAGATGAATTAACAGAACACAGAGCAGTTTCTCAAAAGCTTCTTTCCAGTTTTGAACGGAAGATATTTCCTTTTTCACCATAGCCCTCTATGGGCTTCCAAATATCCCTTTGCCAATTCCCCAAGAACAGCCTTAGCGAAAGGCTTCTTCAAGGGAAAGATGTAACTCTGTGAGGTGAATTAACAGAACACAGAGCAGTTTCTCAGAAAGCTTCTTTCCAGTTTTGAACGGAAGATATTTCCTTTTTCACCATAGCCCTCTATGGGCTTCCAAATATCCCTTTGCCAATTCCACAAGAACAGCCTTAGCGAAAGGCTTCTTGAAGGGAAAGATATAACTCTGTGAGATGAATTAAAAGAACACAGAGCAGTTTCTCAAAAGCTTCTTTCCAGTTTTGAACGGAAGATATTTCCTTTTTCACCATAGCCGTCTATGGGCTTCCAAATATCCCTTTGCCAATTCCACAAGAACAGCCTTAGCGAAAGGCTTCTTGAAGGGAAAGATGTAACTCTGTGAGATGAATTAACAGAACACAGAGCAGTTTCTCAGAAAGCTTCTTTCCAGTTTTGAACGGAAGATATTTCCTTTTTCACCATAGCCCTCTATGGGCTTCCAAATATCCCTTTGCCAATTCCACAAGAACAGACTTAGCGAAAGACTTCTTGAAGGGAAAGATGTAACTCTGTGAGATGAATTAACAGAACACAGAGCAGTTTCTCAGAAAGCTTCTTTCCAGTTTTGAACGGAAGATATTTCCTTTTTCACCATAGCCCTCTATGGGCTTCCAAATATCCCTTTGCCAATTCCACAAGAACAGACTTAGCGAAAGGCTTCTTGAAGGGAAAGATGTAACTCTGTGAGGTGAATTAACAGAACACAGAGCAGTTTCTCAGAAAGCTTCTTTCCAGTTTTGAAGGGAAGATATTTCCTTTTTCACCATAGCCCTCTATGGGCTTCCAAATATCCCTTTGCCAATTCCACAAGAACAGCCTTAGCGAAAGGCTTCTTGAAGGGAAAGATGTAACTCTGTGAGATGAATTAACAGAACACAGAGCAGTTTCTCAGAAAGCTTCTTTCCAGTTTTGAACGGAAGATATTTCCTTTTTCACCATAGCCCTCTATGGGCTTCCAAATATCCCTTTGCCAATTCCACAAGAACAGCCTTAGCGAAAGGCTTCTTGAAGGGAAAGATGTAACTCTGTGAGATGAATTAACAGAACACAGAGCAGTTTCTCAGAAAGCTTCTTTCCAGTTTTGAACGGAAGACATTTCCTTTTTCACCATAGCCCTCTATGGGCTTCCAAATATCCCTTTGCCAATTCCACAAGAACAGACTTAGCGAAAGACTTCTTGAAGGGAAAGATGTAACTCTGTGAGATGAATTAACAGAACACAGAACAGTTTCTCAGAAAGCTTCTTTCCAGTTTTCAACGGAAGATATTTCCTTTTTCACCGTAGCCCTCTATGGGCTTCCAAATATCCCTTTGCCAATTCCACAAGAACAGCCTTAGCGAAAGGCTTCTTGAAGGGAAAGATGTAACTCTGTGAGATGAATAAACAGAACACAGAGCAGTTTCTCAGAAAGCTTCTTTCCAGTTTTGAACGGAAGATATTTCCTTTTTCACCGTAGCCCTCTATGGGCTTCCAAATATCCCTTTGCGAATTCCACAAGAACTGCCTTAGCGAAAGGCTTCTTGAAGGGAAAGATGTAACTCTGTGAGATGAATTAACAGAACACAGAACAGTTTCTCAGAAAGCTTCTTTCCAGTTTTGAACGGAAGATATTTCCTTTTTCACCATAGCCCTCTATGGGCTTCCAAATATCCCTTTGCCAATTCCACAAGAACAGCCTTAGCGAAAGGCTTCTTGAAGGGAAAGATGTAACTCTGTGAGATGAATTAACAGAACACAGAGCAGTTTCTCAAAAGCTTCTTTCCAGTTTTGAACGGAAGATATTTCCTTTTTCACCATAGCCGTCTATGGGCTTCCAAATATCCTTTTGCCAATTCCACAAGAACAGCCTTAGCGAAAGGTTTCTTGAAGGGAAAGATGTAACTCTGTGAGATGAATTAACAGAACACAGAGCAGTTTCTCAGAAAGCTTCTTTCCAGTTTTGAACGGAAGATATTTCCTTTTTCACCATAGCCCTCTATGGGCTTCCAAATATCCCTTTGCCAATTCCACAAGAACAGACTTAGTGAAAGGCTTCTTGAAGGGGAAGATGTAACTCTGTGAGTTGAATTAACAGAACACAGAGCAGTTTCTCAGAAAGCTTCTTTCCAGTTTTGAACGGAAGATATTTCCTTTTTCACCATAGCCCTCTATGGGCTTCCAAATATCCCTTTGCCAATTCCACAAGAACAGCCTTAGCGAAAGGCTTCTTGAAGGGAAAGATGTAACTCTGTGAGATGAACTAACAGAACACAGAGCAGTTTCTCAGAAAGCTTCTTTCCAGTTTTGAACGGAAGATATTTCCTTTTTCACCATAGACCTCTATTGGCTTCCAAATATCCCTTTTCCAATTCCACAAGAACAGCCTTAGTGAAAGGCTTCTTGAAGGGAAAGATGTAACTCTGTGAGATGAATTAACAGAACACAGAACAGTTTCTCAGAAAGCTTCTTTCCAGTTTTGAACGGAAGATATTTCCTTTTTCACCATAACCATCTATGGGCTTCCAAATATCCCTTTGCCAATTCCACAAGAACAGCCTTAGCGAAAGGCTTCTTGAAGGGAAAGATGTAACTCTGTGAGATGAATTAACAGAACACAGAGCAGTTTCTCAGAAAGCTTCTTTCCAGTTTTGAACGGAAGATATTTCCTTTTTCACCATAGCCCTCTATGGGCTTCCAAATATCCCTTTGCCAATTCCACAAGAACAGTCTTAGCGAAAGGCTTCTTGAAGGGAAAGATGTAACTCTGTGAGATGAATTAACAGAACACAGAGCAGTTTCTCAGAAAGCTTCTTTCCAGTTTTGAACGGAAGATATTTCCTTTTTCACCATAGCCCCTTATGGGCTTCCAAATATCCCTTTTCCAATTCCACAAGAACAGCCTTAGCGAAAGGCTTCTTGAAGGGAAAGATGTAACTCTGTGAGATGAATTAACAGAACACAGAGCAGTTTCTCAGAAAGCTTCTTTCAGGTTTGAACGGAAGATATTTCCTTTTTCACCATAGCCCTCTATGGGCTTCCAAATATCCCTTTGCCAATTCCACAAGAACAGCCTTAGCGAAAGGCTTCTTCAAGGGAAAGATGTAACTCTGTGAGATGAATTAACAGAACACAGAGCAGTTTCTCAGAAAGCTTCTTTCCAGTTTTGAACGGAAGATATTTCCTTTTTCACCATAGCCCTCTAAGGGCTTCCAAATATCCCTTTGCCAATTCCACAAGAACAGCCTTAGCGAAAGGCTTCTTGAAGTGAAAGATGTAACTCTGTGAGATGAATTAACAGAACACAGAACAGTTTCTCAGAAAGCTTCTTTCCAGTTTTGAACGGAAGATATTTCCTTTTTCACCATAGCCCTCTATGGGCTTCCAAATATCCCTTTGCCAATTCCACAAGAACAGCCTTAGCGAAAGGCTTCTTGAAGGGAAAGATATAACTCTGTGAGATGAATTAAAAGAACACAGAGCAGTTTCTCAAAAGCTTCTTTCCAGTTTTGAACGGAAGATATTTCCTTTTTCACCATAGCCCTCTATGGGCTTCCAAATATCCCTTTGCCAATTCCACAAGAACAGCCTTAGCGAAAGGCTTCTTGAAGGGAAAGATGTAACTCTGTGAGATGAATTAACAGAACACAGAGCAGTTTCTCAGAAAGCTTCTTTCTAGTTTTGAACGGAAGATATTTCCTTTTTCACCAAAGCCCTCTATGGGCTTCCAAATATCCCTTTGCGAATTCCACAAGAACAGCCTTAGCGAAAGGCTTCTTGAACGGAAAGATGTAACTCTTTGAGATGAATTAACAGAACACAGAGCAGTTTCTCAGAAAGCTTCTTTCCAGTTTTGAACGGAAGATATTTCCTTTTTCACCATAGCCCTCTATGGGCTTCCAAATATCCCTTTGCCAATTCCACAAGAACAGCCTTAGCAAAAGGCTTCTTGAAGTGAAAGATGTAACTCTGTGAGATGAATTAACAGAACACAGAACAGTTTCTCAGAAAGCTTCTTTTCAGTTTTGAACGGAAGATATTTCCTTTTTCACCATAGCCTTCTATGGGCTTCCAAAAATCCCTTTACCAAATCCACAAGAACAGCCTTAGCGAAAGGCTTCTTGAAGGGAAAGATGTAACTCTGTGAGATGAACTAACAGAACACAGAGCAGTTTCTCAGAAAGCTTCCTTCCAGTTTTGAACGGAAGATATTTCCTTTTTCACCATAGCCCTCTATGGGCTTCCAAATATCCCTTTGCCAATTCCACAAGAACAGCCTTACCGAAAGGCTTCTTGAAGGCAAAGATGTAACTCTGTGAGATGAATTAAAAGAACACAGAGCAGTTTCTCAAAAGCTTCTTTCCAGTTTTGAACGGAAGATATTTCCTTTTTCACCATAGCCGTCTATAGGCTTCCAAATATCCCTTTGCCAATTCCACAAGAACAGCCTTAGCGAAAGGCTTCTTGAAGGGAAAGATGTAACTCTGTTAGATGAATTAACAGAACACAGAGCAGTTTCTCAGAAAGCTTCTTTCCAGTTTTCAACGGAAGATATTTACTTTTTCACCATAGCCCTCTATGGGCTTCCAAATATCCCTTTGCCAATTCCACAAGAACAGACTTAGCGAAAGGCTTCTTGAAGGGAAAGATGTAACTCTGTGAGATGAATTAACAGAACACAGAGCAGTTTCTCAGAAAGCTTCTTTCCAGTTTTGAACGGAAGATATTTCCTTTTTCACCATAGCCCTCTATGGGCTTCCAAATATCCCTTTTCCAATTCCACAAGAACAGCCTTAGTGAAAGGCTTCTTGAAGGGAAAGATGTAACTCTGTGAGATGAATTAACAGAACACAGAGCAGTTTCTCAGAAAGCTTCTTTCCAGTTTTGAACGGAAGATATTTCCTTTTTCAACATAGCCCTCTATGGGCTTCCAAATATAAATTTGCCAATTCCACAAGAACAGCCTTAGCGAAAGGCTTCTTGAAGGGAAAGATGTAACTCTGTGAGATGAATTAACAGAACACAGAGCAGTTTCTCAGAAAGCTTCTTTCCAGTTTTGAACGGAAGATATTTCCTTTTTCACCATAGCCCTCTATGGGCTTCCAAATATCCCTTTGCCAATTCCACAAGAACAGCCTTAGCGAAAGGCTTCTTCAAGGGAAAGATGTAACTCTGTGAGATGAATTAACAGAACACAGAGCAGTTTCTCAGAAAGCTTCTTTCCAGTTTTGAACGGAAGATATTTCCTTTTTCACCATATCCCTCTAAGGGCTTCCAAATATCCCTTTGCCAATTCCACAAGAACAGCCTTAGCGAAAGGCTTCTTGAAGTGAAAGATGTAACTCTGTGAGATGAATTAACAGAACACAGAACAGTTTCTCAGAAAGCTTCTTTCCACTTTTGAACGGAAGATATTTCCTTTTTCACCATAGCCCTCTACGGGCTTCCAAATATCCCTTTGCCAATTCCACAAGAACAGCCTTAGCGAAAGGCTTCTTGAAGGGAAAGATGTAACTCTGTGAGATGAATTAACAGAACACAGAGCAGTTTCTCAGAAAGCTTCTTTCCAGTTTTGAACGGAAGATATTTCCTTTTTCACCATAGCCCTCTATGGGCTTCCAAATATCCCTTTGCCAATTCCACAAGAACAGCCTTAGCGAAAGGCTTCTTGAAGGGAAAGATGTAACTCTGTGAGATGAATTAACAGAACACAGAGCAGTTTCTCAGAAAGCTTCTTTCCAGTTTTGAACGGAAGATATTTCCTTTTTCACCATAGCCCTCTATGGGCTTCCAAATATCCCTTTGCCAATTCCACAAGAACAGACTTAGCGAAAGGCTTCTTCAAGGGAAAGATGTAACTCTGTGAGATGAATTAATAGAACACAGAGCAGTTTCTCAGAAAGCTTCTTTCCAGTTTTGAACGGAAGATATTTCCTTTTTCACCATAGCCCTCTAAGGGCTTCCAAATATCCCTTTGCCAATTCCACAAGAACAGCCTTAGCGAAAGGCTTCTTGAAGGGAAAGATGTAACTCTGTGAGATGAATTAACAGAACACAGAACAGTTTCTCAGAAAGCTTCTTTCCAGTTTTGAACGGAAGATATTTCCTTTTTCACCATAGCCCTCTATGGGCTTCCAAATATCCCTTTGCCAATTCCACAAGAACAGCCTTAGCGAAAGGCTTCTTGAAGGGAAAGATGTAACTCTGTGAGATGAACTAACAGAACACAGAGCAGTTTCTCAGAAAGCTTCTTTCCAGTTTTGAACGGAAGATATTTCCATTTTCACCATAGCCCTCTATGGGCTTCCAAATATCCCTTTGCCAATTACACAAGAACAACCTTAGCGAAAGGCTTCTTGAAGGGAAAGATATAACTCTGTGAGATGAATTAAAAGAACACAGAGCAGTTTCTCAAAAGCTTCTTTCCAGTTTTGAACGGAAGATATTTCCTTTTTCACCATAGCCGTCTATGGGCTTCCAAATATCCCTTTGCCAATTCCACAAGAACAGCCTTAGCGAAAGGCTTCTTGAAGGGAAAGATTTAACTCTGTGAGATGAATTAACAGAACACAGAGCAGTTTCTCAGAAAGCTTCTTTCCAGTTTTGAACGGAAGATATTTCCTTTTTCACCGTAGCCCACTATGGGCTTCCAAATATCCCTTTGCCAATTCCACAAGAACAGCCTTAGCGAAAGGCTTCTTGAAGGGAAAGATGAAACTCTGTGAGATGAACTAACAGAACACAGAGCAGTTTCTCAGAAAGCTTCTTTCCAGTTTTGAACGGAAGATATTTCCTTTTTCACCATAGTCCTCTAAGGGCTTCCAAATATCCCTTTGCCAATTCCACAAGAACAGCCTTAGCGAAAGTCTTCTTGAAGGGAAAGATGTAACTCTGTGAGATGAATTAACAGAACACAGAACAGTTTCTCAGAAAGCTTCTTTCCAGTTTTGAACGGAAGATATTTCCTTTTTCACCATAGCCCTCTATGGGCTTCCAAATATCCCTTTGCCAATTCCACAAGAACAGCCTTAGCGAAAGGCTTCTTGAAGGGAAAGATGTAACTCTGTGAGATGAATTAACAGAACACAGAGCAGTTTCTCAGAAAGCTTCTTTCCAATTTTGAACGGAAGATATTTCCTTTTTCACCATAGCCCTCTATGGGGTTCCAAATATCCCTTTGCCAATTCCACAACAACAGCCTTAGCGAAAGGCTTCTTGAAGGGAATGATGTAACTCTGTGTGATGAATTAACAGAACACAGAGCAGTTTCTTAGAAAGCTTCTTTCCAGTTTTGAACGGAAGATATTTCCTTTTTCACCATAGCCCTTTTTGGGCTTCTAAATATCCCTTTGCCAATTCCACAAGAACAGCCTTAGCGAAGGGCTTCTTGAAGGGAAAGATGTAACTCTGTGAGATGAATTAACAGAACACAGAGCAGTTTCTCAGAAAGCTTCTTTCCAGTTTTGAACGGAAGATATTTCCTTTTTCACCATAGCCCTCTATGGGCTTCCAAATATCCCTTTGCCAATTCCACAAGAACAGCCTTAGCGAAAGGCTTCTTGAAGGGAAAGATGCAACTCTTTGAGATGAACTAACAGAACACAGAGCAGTTTCTCAGAAAGCTTCTTTCCAGTTTTGAACGGAAGATATTTCCTTTTTCACCATAGCCCTCTATGGGCTTCCAAATATCCCTTTGCCAATTCCACAAGAACAGCCTTAGCGAAAGGCTTCTTGAAGGGAAAGATGTAACTCTGTGAGATGAATTAACAGAACACAGAGCAGTTTCTCAAAAGCCTTTTTCCAGTTTTGAACGGAAGATATTTCCTTTTTCACCATAGCCGTCTATGGGCTTTCAAATATCCCTTTGCCAATTCCACAAGAACAGCCTTAGCGAAAGGCTTCTTGAAGGGAAAGATGTAACTCTGTGAGATGAATTAACAGAACACAGAGCAGTTTCTCAGAAAGCTTCTTTCCAGTTTTGAACGGAAGATATTTCCTTTTTCACCATAGCCCTCTATGGGCTTCCAAATATCCCTTTGCCAATTCCACAAGAACAGACTTAGCGAAAGGCTTCTTCAAGGGAAAGATGTAAGTCTGTGAGATGAACTAACAGAACACAGAGCAGTTTCTCAGAAAGCTTCTTTCCAGTTTTGAACGGAAGATATTTCCTTTTTCACCATAGCCCTCTATGGGCTTCCAAATATCCCTTTGCCAATTCCACAAGAACAGCCTTAGCGAAAGGCTTCTTGAAGGGAAAGATGTAACACTGTGAGATGAATTAACAGAACACAGAACAGTTTCTCAGAAAGCTTCTTTCCAGTTTTGAACGGAAGATATTTCCTTTTTCACCATAGCCCTCTATGGGCTTCCAAATATCCCTTTTCCAATTCCAGAAGAACAGCCTTAGCGAAAGGCTTCTTGAAGGGAAAGATGTAACTCTGTGAGATGAATTAACAGAACACAGAGCAGTTTCTAAGAAAGCTACTTTCCAGTTTTGAACGGAAGATATTTCCTTTTTCACCATAGCCCTCTATGGGCTTCCAAATATCCCTTTGCCAATTCCACAAGAACAGCCTTAGCGAAAGGCTTCTTGAAGGGAAAGATGTAACTCTGTGAGATGAATTAACAGAACACAGAGCAGTTTCTCAGAAAGCTTCTATCTAGTTTTGAACGGAAGATATTTCCTTTTTCACCATAGCCCTCTATGGGCTTCCAAATATCCCTTTGCCAATTCCACAAGAACAGCCTTAGCGAAAGGCTTCTTGAACGGAAAGATGTAACTCTGTGAGATGAATTAACAGAACACAGAGCAGTTTCTCAGAAAGCTTCTTTCCAGTTTTGAACCGAAGATATTTCCTTTTTCAACATAGCCCTCTATGGGCTTCCAAATATCCCTTTGCCAATTCCACAAGAACAGCCTTAGCGAAAGGCTTCTTGAAGTGAAAGATGTAACTCTGTGAGATGAATTAACAGAACACAGAACAGTTTCTCAGAAAGCTTCTTTTCAGTTTTGAACGGAAGATATTTCCTTTTTCACCATAGCCCTCTATGGGCTTCCAAATATCCCTTTGCCAATTCCACAAGAACAGCCTTAGCGAAAGGCTTCTTGAAGGGAAAGATGTAACTCTGTGAGATGAACTAACAGAACACAGAGCAGTTTCTCAGAAAGCTTCTTTCCAGTTTTGAACGGAAGATATTTCCTTTTTCACCATAGCCCTCTATGGGCTTCCAAATATCCCTCTGCCAATTCCACAAGAAAAGCCTTACCGAAAGGCTTCTTGAAGGGAAAGATGTAACTCTGTGAGATGAATTAACAGAACACAGAGCAGTTTCTCAAAAGCTTCTTTCCAGTTTTGAACGGAAGATATTTCCTTTTTCACCATAGCCGTCTATGGGCTTCCAAATATCCCTTTGCCAATTCCACAAGAACAGCTTTAGCGAAAGGCTTCTTGAAGGGAAAGATGTAACTCTGTGAGATGAATTAACAGAACACAGAGCAGTTTCTCAGAAATCTTCTTTCCAGTTTTGAACGGCAGATATTTCCTTTTTCACCATAGCCCTCTATGGGCTTCCAAATATCCCTTTTCCAATTCCACAAGAACAGCCTTAGCGAAACGCTTCTTGAAGTGAAAGATGTAACTCTGTGAGATGAATTAACAGAACACAGAACAGTTTCTCAGAAAGCTTCTTTCCAGTTTTGAACGGAAGATATTTCCTTTTTCACCATAGCCCTCTATGGGCTTCCAAATATCCCTTTGCCAATTCCACAAGAACAGCCTTAGCGAAAGGCTTCTTGAAGGGAAAGATGTAACTCTGTGAGATGAACTAACAGAACACAGAGCAGTTTCTCAGAAAGCTCCTTTCCAGTTTTGAACGGAAGATATTTCCTTTTTCACCATAGCCCTCTAAGGGCTTCCAAATATCCCTTTGCCAATTCCACAAGAACAGCCTTAGCGAAAGGCTTCTTGAAGGGAAAGATGTAACTCTGTGAGATGAATTAACAGAACACAGAGCAGTTTCTCAAAAGCTTCTTTCCAGTTTTGAACGGAAGATATTTCCTTTTTCACCATAGCCGTCTATGGGCTTCCAAATATCCCTTTGCCAATTCCACAAGAACAGCCTTAGCGAAAGGCTTCTTGAAGGTAAAGATGTAACTCTGTGACATGAATTAACAGAACACAGAGCAGTTTCTCAGAAAGCTTCTTTCCAGTTTTGAACGGAAGATATTTCCTTTTTCACCATAGCCCTTTATGGGCTTCCAAATATCCCTTTGCCAATTCCACAAGAACAGCCTTAGCGAAAGGCTTCTTGAAGGGAAAGATGTAACTCTGTGAGATGAACTAACAGAACACAGAGCAGTTTCTCAGAAAGCTTCTTTCCAGTTTTGAACGGAAGATATTTCCTTTTTCACCATAGCCCTCTATGGGCTTCCAAATATCCCTTTGCCAATTCCACTAGAACAGCCTTACCGAAAGGTTTCTTGAAGGGAAAGATGTAACTCTGTGAGATGAATTAACAGAACACAGAGCAGTTTCTCAGAAAGCTTCTTTCCAGTTTTGAACGGAAGATATTTCCTTTTTCACCATAGCCCTCTATGGGCTTCCAAATATCCCTTTACCAAATCCACAAGAACAGCCTTAGCGAAAGGCTTCTTGAAGGGAAAGATGTAACTCTGTGAGATGAACTAACAGAACACAGAGCAGTTTCTCAGAAAGCTTCTTTCCAGTTTTGAACGGAAGATATTTCCTTTTTCACCATAGCCCTCTATGGGCTTCCAAATATCCCTTTGCCAATTCCACAAGAACAGCCTTAGCGAAAGGCTTCTTGAAGGGAAAGATGTAACTCTGTGAGATGAACTAACAGAACACAGAGCAGTTTCTCAGAAAGCTTCTTTCCAATTTTGAACGGAAGATATTTCCTTTTTCACCATAGCCCTCTATGGGCTTCCAAATATCCCTTTGCCAATTCCACAAGAACAGCCTTAGCGAAAGGCTTCTTGAAGGGAAAGATGTAACTCTGTGAGATGAATTAACAGAACACAGAACAGTTTCTCAGAAAGCTTCTTTTCAGTTTTGAACGGAAGATATTTCCTTTTTCACCATAGCCCTCTATGGGCTTCCAAATATCCCTTTACCCAATCCACAAGAACAGCCTTAGCGAAAGGCTTCTTGAAGGGAAAGATGTAACTCTGTGAGATGAACTAACAGAACACAGAGCAGCTTCTCAGAAAGCTTCTTTCCAGTTTTGAACGGAAGATATTTCCTTTTTCACCATAGCCCTCTATGGGCTTCCAAATATCCCTTTGCCAATTCCACAAGAACAGCCTTAGCGAAAGGCTTCTTGAAGCTAAAGATGTAACTCTGTGAGATGAATTAACAGAACACAGAGCAGTTTCTCAAAAGCTTCTTTCCAGTTTTGAACGAAAGATATTTCCTTTTTCACCATAGCCGTCTATGGGCTTCCAAATATCCCTTTGCCAATTCCACAAGAACAGCCTTAGCGAAAGGCTTCTTGAAGGGAAAGATGTAACTCTGTGAGATGAATTAACAGAACACAGAGCAGTTTCTCAGAAAGCTTCTTTCCAGTTTTGTACGGAAGATATTTCCTTTTTCACCATAGCCCTCTATGGGCTTCCAAATATCCCTTTGCCAATTCCACAAGAACAGACTTAGCGAAAGGCTTCTTGAAGGGAAAGATGAAACTCTGTGAGATGAATTAACAGAACACAGAGCAGTTTCTCAGAAAGCTTCTTTCCAGTTTTGAACGGAAGATATTTCCTTTTTCACCATAGCCCTCTATGGGCTTCCAAATATCCCTTTGCCAATTCCACAAGAACAGCCTTAGTGAAAGGCTTCTTGAAGAGAAAGATGTAACTCTGTGAGATGAATTAACAGAACACAGAGCAGTTTCTCAGAAAGCTTCTTTCCAGTTTTGAACGGAAGATATTTCCTTTTTCACCATAGCCCTCTATGGGCTTCCAAATATCCCTTTGCCAATTCCACAAGAACAGCCTTAGCGAAAGGCTTCTTGAAGGGAAAGATGTAACTCTGTGAGATGAATTAACAGAACACAGAGCAGTTTCTCAGAAAGCTTCTTTCCAGTTTTGAACGGAAGATATTTCCTTTTTCACCATAGCCCTCTATGGGCTTCCAAATATCCCTTTGCCAATTCCACAAGAACAGCCTTAGCGAAAGGCTTCTTCAAGGGAAAGATGTAACTCTGTGAGATGAATTAACAGAACACAGAGCAGTTTCTCAGAAAGCTTCTTTCCAGTTTTGAACGGAAGATATTTCCTTTTTCACCATAGCCCTCTATGGGCTTCCAAATATCCCTTTGCCAATTCCACAAGAACAGCCTTAGCGAAAGGCTTCTTGAAGTGAAAGATGTAACTCTGTGAGATGAAGTAACAGAACACAGAGCAGTTTCTCAGAAAGCTTCTTTCCAGTTTTGAACGGAAGATATTTCCTTTTTCACCATAGCCCTCTATGGGCTACCAAATATCCCTTTGCCAATTCCACAAGAATAGCCTTAGCGAAAAGCTTCTTGAAGGGAAAGATGTAACTCTGTGAGATGAATTAACAGAACACAGAGCAGTTTCTCAGAAAGCTTCTTTCCAGTTTTGAACAGAAGATATTTCCTTTTTCACCATAGCCCTCTATGGGCTTCCAAATATCCCTTTGCCAATTCCACAAGAACAGCCTTAGCGAAAGGCTTCTTGAAGGGAAAGATGTAACTCTGTGAGATGAATTAACAGAACACAGAGCAGTTTCTTAGAAAGCTTCTTTCCAGTTTTGAACGGAAGATATTTCCTTTTTCACCATAGCCCTCTATGGGCTTCCAAATATCCCTTTGCCAATTCCACAAGAACAGCCTTAGCGAAAGGCTTCTTGAAGGGAAAGATGTAACTCTGTGAGATGAATTAACAGAACACAGAGCAGTTTCTCAGTAAGCTACTTTCCAGTTTTGAACGGAAGATATTTCCTTTTTCACCATAGCCCTCGATGGGCTTCCAAATATCCCTTTGCCAATTCCACAAGAACAGCCTTAGCGAAAGGCTTCTTGAAGGGAAAGATGTAACTCTGTGAGATGAACTAACAGAACACAGAGCAGTTTCTCAGAAAGCTTCTTTCCAGTTTTGAACGGAAGATATTTCCTTTTTCACCATAGCCCTCTAAGGGCTTCCAAATATCCCTTTGCCAATTCCACAAGAACAGCCTTAGCGAAAGGCTTCTTGAAGGGAAAGATGTAACTCTGTGAGATGAATTAAAAGAACACAGAGCAGTTTCTCAAAAGCTTCTTTCCAGTTTTGAACGGAAGATATTTCCTTTTTCACCATAGCCGTCTATGGGCTTCCAAATATCCCTTTGCCAATTCCACAAGAACAGCCTTAGCGAAAGGCTTCTTGAAGGGAAAGATGTAACTCTGTGAGATGAATTAACAGAACACAGAGCAGTTTCTCAGAAAGCTTCTTTCCAGTTTTGAACGGAAGATATTTCCTTTTTCACCATAACCCTCTATGGGCTTCCAAATATCCCTTTGCCAATTCCACAAGAACAGCCTTAGCGAAAGGCTTCTTGAAGGGAAAGATGTAACTCTGTGAGATGAACTAACAGAACACAGAGCAGTTTCTCAGAAAGCTTCTTTCCAGTTTTGAACGGAAGATATTTCCTTTTTCACCATAGCCCTCTATGGGCTTCCAAATATCCCTTTGCCAATTCCACAAGAACAGCCTTAGCGAAAGGCTTCTTGAAGGGAAAGATGTAACACTGTGAGATGAATTAACAGAACACAGAACAGTTTCTCAGAAAGCTTCTTTCCAGTTTTGAACGGAAGATATTTCCTTTTTCACCATAGCCCTCTATGGGCTTCCAAATATCCCTTTTCCAATTCCAGAAGAACAGCCTTAGCGAAAGGCTTCTTGAAGGGAAAGATGTAACTCTGTGAGATGAATTAACAGAACACAGAGCAGTTTCTAAGAAAGCTACTTTCCAGTTTTGAACGGAAGATATTTCCTTTTTCACCATAGCCCTCTATGGGCTTCCAAATATCCCTTTGCCAATTCCACAAGAACAGCCTTAGCGAAAGGCTTCTTGAAGGGAAAGATGTAACTCTGTGAGATGAATTAACAGAACACAGAGCAGTTTCTCAGAAAGCTTCTATCTAGTTTTGAACGGAAGATATTTCCTTTTTCACCATAGCCCTCTATGGGCTTCCAAATATCCCTTTGCCAATTCCACAAGAACAGCCTTAGCGAAAGGCTTCTTGAACGGAAAGATGTAACTCTGTGAGATGAATTAACAGAACACAGAGCAGTTTCTCAGAAAGCTTCTTTCCAGTTTTGAACCGAAGATATTTCCTTTTTCAACATAGCCCTCTATGGGCTTCCAAATATCCCTTTGCCAATTCCACAAGAACAGCCTTAGCGAAAGGCTTCTTGAAGTGAAAGATGTAACTCTGTGAGATGAATTAACAGAACACAGAACAGTTTCTCAGAAAGCTTCTTTTCAGTTTTGAACGGAAGATATTTCCTTTTTCACCATAGCCCTCTATGGGCTTCCAAATATCCCTTTGCCAATTCCACAAGAACAGCCTTAGCGAAAGGCTTCTTGAAGGGAAAGATGTAACTCTGTGAGATGAACTAACAGAACACAGAGCAGTTTCTCAGAAAGCTTCTTTCCAGTTTTGAACGGAAGATATTTCCTTTTTCACCATAGCCCTCTATGGGCTTCCAAATATCCCTCTGCCAATTCCACAAGAAAAGCCTTACCGAAAGGCTTCTTGAAGGGAAAGATGTAACTCTGTGAGATGAATTAACAGAACACAGAGCAGTTTCTCAAAAGCTTCTTTCCAGTTTTGAACGGAAGATATTTCCTTTTTCACCATAGCCGTCTATGGGCTTCCAAATATCCCTTTGCCAATTCCACAAGAACAGCTTTAGCGAAAGGCTTCTTGAAGGGAAAGATGTAACTCTGTGAGATGAATTAACAGAACACAGAGCAGTTTCTCAGAAATCTTCTTTCCAGTTTTGAACGGCAGATATTTCCTTTTTCACCATAGCCCTCTATGGGCTTCCAAATATCCCTTTTCCAATTCCACAAGAACAGCCTTAGCGAAACGCTTCTTGAAGTGAAAGATGTAACTCTGTGAGATGAATTAACAGAACACAGAACAGTTTCTCAGAAAGCTTCTTTCCAGTTTTGAACGGAAGATATTTCCTTTTTCACCATAGCCCTCTATGGGCTTCCAAATATCCCTTTGCCAATTCCACAAGAACAGCCTTAGCGAAAGGCTTCTTGAAGGGAAAGATGTAACTCTGTGAGATGAACTAACAGAACACAGAGCAGTTTCTCAGAAAGCTCCTTTCCAGTTTTGAACGGAAGATATTTCCTTTTTCACCATAGCCCTCTAAGGGCTTCCAAATATCCCTTTGCCAATTCCACAAGAACAGCCTTAGCGAAAGGCTTCTTGAAGGGAAAGATGTAACTCTGTGAGATGAATTAACAGAACACAGAGCAGTTTCTCAAAAGCTTCTTTCCAGTTTTGAACGGAAGATATTTCCTTTTTCACCATAGCCGTCTATGGGCTTCCAAATATCCCTTTGCCAATTCCACAAGAACAGCCTTAGCGAAAGGCTTCTTGAAGGTAAAGATGTAACTCTGTGACATGAATTAACAGAACACAGAGCAGTTTCTCAGAAAGCTTCTTTCCAGTTTTGAACGGAAGATATTTCCTTTTTCACCATAGCCCTTTATGGGCTTCCAAATATCCCTTTGCCAATTCCACAAGAACAGCCTTAGCGAAAGGCTTCTTGAAGGGAAAGATGTAACTCTGTGAGATGAACTAACAGAACACAGAGCAGTTTCTCAGAAAGCTTCTTTCCAGTTTTGAACGGAAGATATTTCCTTTTTCACCATAGCCCTCTATGGGCTTCCAAATATCCCTTTGCCAATTCCACTAGAACAGCCTTACCGAAAGGTTTCTTGAAGGGAAAGATGTAACTCTGTGAGATGAATTAACAGAACACAGAGCAGTTTCTCAGAAAGCTTCTTTCCAGTTTTGAACGGAAGATATTTCCTTTTTCACCATAGCCCTCTATGGGCTTCCAAATATCCCTTTACCAAATCCACAAGAACAGCCTTAGCGAAAGGCTTCTTGAAGGGAAAGATGTAACTCTGTGAGATGAACTAACAGAACACAGAGCAGTTTCTCAGAAAGCTTCTTTCCAGTTTTGAACGGAAGATATTTCCTTTTTCACCATAGCCCTCTATGGGCTTCCAAATATCCCTTTGCCAATTCCACAAGAACAGCCTTAGCGAAAGGCTTCTTGAAGGGAAAGATGTAACTCTGTGAGATGAACTAACAGAACACAGAGCAGTTTCTCAGAAAGCTTCTTTCCAATTTTGAACGGAAGATATTTCCTTTTTCACCATAGCCCTCTATGGGCTTCCAAATATCCCTTTGCCAATTCCACAAGAACAGCCTTAGCGAAAGGCTTCTTGAAGGGAAAGATGTAACTCTGTGAGATGAATTAACAGAACACAGAACAGTTTCTCAGAAAGCTTCTTTTCAGTTTTGAACGGAAGATATTTCCTTTTTCACCATAGCCCTCTATGGGCTTCCAAATATCCCTTTACCCAATCCACAAGAACAGCCTTAGCGAAAGGCTTCTTGAAGGGAAAGATGTAACTCTGTGAGATGAACTAACAGAACACAGAGCAGCTTCTCAGAAAGCTTCTTTCCAGTTTTGAACGGAAGATATTTCCTTTTTCACCATAGCCCTCTATGGGCTTCCAAATATCCCTTTGCCAATTCCACAAGAACAGCCTTAGCGAAAGGCTTCTTGAAGCTAAAGATGTAACTCTGTGAGATGAATTAACAGAACACAGAGCAGTTTCTCAAAAGCTTCTTTCCAGTTTTGAACGAAAGATATTTCCTTTTTCACCATAGCCGTCTATGGGCTTCCAAATATCCCTTTGCCAATTCCACAAGAACAGCCTTAGCGAAAGGCTTCTTGAAGGGAAAGATGTAACTCTGTGAGATGAATTAACAGAACACAGAGCAGTTTCTCAGAAAGCTTCTTTCCAGTTTTGTACGGAAGATATTTCCTTTTTCACCATAGCCCTCTATGGGCTTCCAAATATCCCTTTGCCAATTCCACAAGAACAGACTTAGCGAAAGGCTTCTTGAAGGGAAAGATGAAACTCTGTGAGATGAATTAACAGAACACAGAGCAGTTTCTCAGAAAGCTTCTTTCCAGTTTTGAACGGAAGATATTTCCTTTTTCACCATAGCCCTCTATGGGCTTCCAAATATCCCTTTGCCAATTCCACAAGAACAGCCTTAGTGAAAGGCTTCTTGAAGAGAAAGATGTAACTCTGTGAGATGAATTAACAGAACACAGAGCAGTTTCTCAGAAAGCTTCTTTCCAGTTTTGAACGGAAGATATTTCCTTTTTCACCATAGCCCTCTATGGGCTTCCAAATATCCCTTTGCCAATTCCACAAGAACAGCCTTAGCGAAAGGCTTCTTGAAGGGAAAGATGTAACTCTGTGAGATGAATTAACAGAACACAGAGCAGTTTCTCAGAAAGCTTCTTTCCAGTTTTGAACGGAAGATATTTCCTTTTTCACCATAGCCCTCTATGGGCTTCCAAATATCCCTTTGCCAATTCCACAAGAACAGCCTTAGCGAAAGGCTTCTTCAAGGGAAAGATGTAACTCTGTGAGATGAATTAACAGAACACAGAGCAGTTTCTCAGAAAGCTTCTTTCCAGTTTTGAACGGAAGATATTTCCTTTTTCACCATAGCCCTCTATGGGCTTCCAAATATCCCTTTGCCAATTCCACAAGAACAGCCTTAGCGAAAGGCTTCTTGAAGTGAAAGATGTAACTCTGTGAGATGAAGTAACAGAACACAGAGCAGTTTCTCAGAAAGCTTCTTTCCAGTTTTGAACGGAAGATATTTCCTTTTTCACCATAGCCCTCTATGGGCTACCAAATATCCCTTTGCCAATTCCACAAGAATAGCCTTAGCGAAAAGCTTCTTGAAGGGAAAGATGTAACTCTGTGAGATGAATTAACAGAACACAGAGCAGTTTCTCAGAAAGCTTCTTTCCAGTTTTGAACAGAAGATATTTCCTTTTTCACCATAGCCCTCTATGGGCTTCCAAATATCCCTTTGCCAATTCCACAAGAACAGCCTTAGCGAAAGGCTTCTTGAAGGGAAAGATGTAACTCTGTGAGATGAATTAACAGAACACAGAGCAGTTTCTTAGAAAGCTTCTTTCCAGTTTTGAACGGAAGATATTTCCTTTTTCACCATAGCCCTCTATGGGCTTCCAAATATCCCTTTGCCAATTCCACAAGAACAGCCTTAGCGAAAGGCTTCTTCAAGGGAAAGATGTAACTCTGTGAGATGAATTAACAGAACACAGAGCAGTTTCTCAGTAAGCTACTTTCCAGTTTTGAACGGAAGATATTTCCTTTTTCACCATAGCCCTCGATGGGCTTCCAAATATCCCTTTGCCAATTCCACAAGAACAGCCTTAGCGAAAGGCTTCTTGAAGGGAAAGATGTAACTCTGTGAGATGAACTAACAGAACACAGAGCAGTTTCTCAGAAAGCTTCTTTCCAGTTTTGAACGGAAGATATTTCCTTTTTCACCATAGCCCTCTAAGGGCTTCCAAATATCCCTTTGCCAATTCCACAAGAACAGCCTTAGCGAAAGGCTTCTTGAAGGGAAAGATGTAACTCTGTGAGATGAATTAAAAGAACACAGAGCAGTTTCTCAAAAGCTTCTTTCCAGTTTTGAACGGAAGATATTTCCTTTTTCACCATAGCCGTCTATGGGCTTCCAAATATCCCTTTGCCAATTCCACAAGAACAGCCTTAGCGAAAGGCTTCTTGAAGGGAAAGATGTAACTCTGTGAGATGAATTAACAGAACACAGAGCAGTTTCTCAGAAAGCTTCTTTCCAGTTTTGAACGGAAGATATTTCCTTTTTCACCATAACCCTCTATGGGCTTCCAAATATCCCTTTGCCAATTCCACAAGAACAGCCTTAGCGAAAGGCTTCTTGAAGGGAAAGATGTAACTCTGTGAGATGAACTAACAGAACACAGAGCAGTTTCTCAGAAAGCTTCTTTCCAGTTTTGAACGGAAGATATTTCCTTTTTCACCATAGCCCTCTATGGGCTTCCAAATATCCCTTTGCCAATTCCACAAGAACAGCCTTAGCGAAAGGCTTCTTGAAGGGAAAGATGTAACTCTGTGAGATGAATTAACAGAACACAGAGCAGTTTCTCAGAAAGCTTCTTTCTAGTTTTGAACGGAAGATATTTCCTTTTCACCGTAGCCCTCTATGGGCTTCCAAATATCCCTTTGCGAATTCCACAAGAACAGCCTTAGCGAAAGGCTTCTTGAACGGAAAGATGTAACTCTGTGAGATGAATTAACAGAACACAGAGCAGTTTCTCAGAAAGCTTCTTTCCAGTTTTGAACGGAAGATATTTCCTTTTTCACCATAGCCGTCTATGGGCTTCCAAATATCCCTTTGCCAATTCCACAAGAACAGCCTTAGCGAAAGGCTTCTTCAAGGGAAAGATGTAACTCTGTGAGATGAATTAAGAGAACACAGAGCAGTTTCTCAGAATGCGTCTTTCCAGTTTTGAACGGAAGATATTTCCTTTTTCACCATAGCCGTCTATGGGCTTCCAAATATCCCTTTGCCAATTCCGCAAGAACAGCCTTAGCGAAACGCTTCTTGAAGTGAAAGATGTAACTCTGTGAGATGAATTAACAGAACACAGAACAGTTTCTCAGAAAGCTTCTTTCCAGTTTTGAACGGAAGATATTTCCTTTTTCACCATAGCCCTCTATGGGCTTCCAAATATCCCTTTGCCAATTCCACAAGAACAGCCTTAGCGAAAGGCTTCTTGAAGGGAAAGATGTAACTCTGTGAGATGAACTAACAGAACACAGAGCAGTTTCTCAGAAAGCTTCTTTCCAGTTTTGAACGGAAGATATTTCCTTTTTCACCATAGCCCTCTAAGGGCTTCCAAATATCCCTTTGCCAATTCCACAAGAACAGCCTTAGCGAAAGGCTTCTTGAAGGGAAAGATGTAACTCTGTGAGATGAATTAAAAGAACACAGAGCAGTTTCTCAAAAGCTTCTTTCCAGTTTTGAACGGAAGATATTTCCTTTTTCACCATAGCCGTCTATGGGCTTCCAAATATCCCTTTGCCAATTCCACAAGAACAGCCTTAGCGAAAGGCTTCTTGAAGGGAAAGATGTAACTCTGTGAGATGAATTAACAGAACACAGAGCAGTTTCTCAGAAAGCTTCTTTCCAGTTTTGAACGGAAGATATTTCCTTTTTCACCATAGCCCTCTATGGGCTTCCAAATATCCCTTTGCCAATTCCACAAGAACAGCCTTAGCGAAAGGCTTCTTGAAGGGAAAGATGTAACTCTGTGAGATGAACTAACAGAACACAGAGCAGTTTCTCAGAAAGCTTCTTTCCAGTTTTGAACGGAAGATATTTCCTTTTTCACCATAGCCCTCTATGGGCTTCCAAATATCCCTTTGCCAATTCCACAAGAACAGCCTTAGCGAAAGGCTTCTTGAAGGGAAAGATGTAACTCTGTGAGATGAATTAACAGAACACAGAACAGTTTCTCAGAAAGCTTCTTTTCAGTTTTGAACGGAAGATATTTCCTTTTTCACCATAGCCCTCTATGGGCTTCCAAATATCCCTTTACCAAATCCACAAGAACAGCCTTAGCGAAAGGCTTCTTGAAGGGAAAGATGTAACTCTGTGAGATGAACTAACAGAACACAGAGCAGTTTCTCAGAAAGCTTCTTTCCAGTTTTGAACGGAAGATATTTCCTTTTTCACCATAGCCCTTTATGGGCTTCCAAATATCCCTTTGCCAATTCCACAAGAACAGCCTTAGCGAAAGGCTTCTTGAAGGGAAAGATGTAACTCTGTGAGATGAACTAACAGAACACAGAGCAGTTTCTCAGAAAGCTTCTTTCCAGTTTTGAACGGAAGATATTTCCTTTTTCACCATAGCCCTCTATGGGCTTCCAAATATCCCTTTGCCAATTCCACTAGAACAGCCTTACCGAAAGGTTTCTTGAAGGGAAAGATGTAACTCTGTGAGATGAATTAACAGAACACAGAGCAGTTTCTCAGAAAGCTTCTTTCCAGTTTTGAACGGAAGATATTTCCTTTTTCACCATAGCCCTCTATGGGCTTCCAAATATCCCTTTGCCAATTCCACAAGAACAGCCTTAGCGAAAGGCTTCTTGAAGGGAAAGATGTAACTCTGTGAGATGAATTAACAGAACACAGAGCAGTTTCTCAAAAGCTTCTTTCCAGTTTTGAACGGAAGATATTTCCTTTTTCGCCATAGCCGTCTATGGGCTTCCAAATATCCTTTTGCCAATTCCACAAGAACAGCCTTAGCGAAAGGCTTCTTGAAGGGAAAGATGTAACTCTGTGAGATGAATTAACAGAACACAGAGCAGTTTCTCTGAAAGCTTCTTTCCAGTTTTGAACGGAAGATATTTCCTTTTTCACCATAGCCCTCTATGGGCTTCCAAATATCCCTTTGCCAATTCCACAAGAACAGCCTTAGCGAAAGGCTTCTTGAAGGGAAAGATGTAACTCTGTGAGATGAACTAACAGAACACAGAGCAGTTTCTCAGAAAGCTTTTTTCCAGTTTTGAACGGAAGATATTTCCTTTTTCACCATAGCCCTCTATGGGCTTCCAAATATCCCTTTGCCAATTCCACAAGAACAGCCTTAGCGAAAGGCTTCTTGAAGGGAAAGATGTAACTCTGTGAGATGAATTAACAGAACACAGAGCAGTTTCTCAGAAAGCTTCTTTCCAGTTTTGAACGGAAGATATTTCCTTTTTCACCATAGCCCTCTATGGGCTTCCAAATATCCCTTTGCCAATTCCACAAGAACAGCCTTAGCGAAAGGCTTCTTCAAGGGAAAGATGTAACTCTGTGAGATGAATTAACAGAACACAGAGCAGTTTCTCAGAAAGCTTCTTTCCAGTTTTGAACGGAAGATATTTCCTTTTTCACCATAGCCCTCTATGGGCTTCCAAATATCCCTTTGCCAATTCCACAAGAACAGCCTTAGCGAAAGGCTTCTTGAAGGGAAAGATGTAACTCTGTGAGATGAACTAACAGAACACAGAGCAGTTTCTCAGAAAGCTTCTTTCCAGTTTTGAACGGAAGATATTTCCTTTTTCACCATAGCCCTCTATGGGCTTCCAAATATCCCTTTGCCAATTCCACAAGAACAGACTTAGCGAAAGGCTTCTTGAAGGGAAAGATGTAACTCTGTGAGATGAATTAACAGAACACAGAGCAGTTTCTCAGAAAGCTTCTTTCCAGTTTTGAACGGAAGATATTTCCTTTTTCACCATAGCCCTCTATGGGATTCCAGATATCCCTTTGCCAATTCCACAAGAACAGCCTTAGTGAAAGGCTTCTTGAAGGGAAAGATGTAACTCTGTGAGATGAATTAACAGAACACAGAGCAGTTTCTCAGAAATCTTCTTTCCGGTTTTGAACGGAAGATATTTCCTTTTTCACCATAGCCCTCTATGGGCTTCCAAATATCCCTTTGCCAATTCCACAAGAACAGCCTTAGCGAAAGGCTTCTTGAAGGGAAAGATGTAACTCTGTGAGATGAATTAACAGAACACAGAGCAGTTTCTCAGAAAGCTTCTTTCCAGTTTTGAACGGAAGATATTTCCTTTTTCACCATAGCCGTCTATGGGCTTCCAAATATCCCTTTGCCAATTCCACAAGAACAGCCTTAGCGAAAGGCTTCTTCAAGGGAAAGATGTAACTCTGTGAGATGAGTTAAGAGAACACAGAGCAGTTTCTCAGAAAGCGTCTTTCCAGTTTTGAACGGAAGATATTTCCTTTTTCACCATAGCCGTCTATGGGCTTCCAAATATCCCTTTGCCAATTCCACAAGAACAGCCTTAGCGAAAGGCTTCTTCAAGGGAAAGATGTAACTCTGTGAGATGAGTTAAGAGAACACAGAGCAGTTTCTCAGAAAGCGTCTTTCCAGTTTTGAACGGAAGATATTTCCTTTTTCACCATAGCCGTCTATGGGCTTCCAAATATCCCTTTGCCAATTCCGCAAGAACAGCCTTAGCGAAACGCTTCTTGAAGTGAAAGATGTAACTCTGTGAGTTGAAT